>NC_090729.1:55251874-55254374 GCF_036898095.1 Palaemon carinicauda
ACACTCCCATACCAACTACCTGGGTCAGGTGTTGAGTAGGAGGAGTCCCCCAGCTCATTAGACACCTGCTAAAAAGGGTCATTTCTAGTGGAGGGTATATTTTTGTTTTCTTCTTTTTTATTTTCAGTGCAGTTTATTTATATGACAATACGGTAGCCTTATCTATATAAATACATAAGCAAAACATACACAAACATACAAATATATATATATATATATATATATATATATATATATATATATATATATATATATATATACATATATATATATATATATATATATATATATATATATATATATATATATATATATATATATATATATATATATATATATATATATATATACATATACATATACATACACATACATATATACATACATATACACATACATATATACATATATATACATCTACACATACACATATATGCATATATACATTTATATGCATACAATATTAATATCATTAACATATAATGATGTATATATCAATACTTTTATCTAGTATAACACTATATAGTACCACTATACTTATGCATACTATATAAAATAAATGTTTCCTTTAATGAATGTTAGCTTAGGTCTAAATATTAATTTCACAGCGACGTTAATTATTCACAATACATTCAATTCTACATTAAGTGGTTAATGTTTTTTTATATAGCTTAAAAATCTCTTTACATATAAAGGCGTCGAGTTTATACATTCCATGACCAATATTCAAGTTGTTTTCAAAGGTTTCTTTTATGAAACTAGACTCTATGATGTTTCTTTCCACTAAATTATTTGAATGAACCAATTTCTTTGCACCTGACCAATTAATAGGGTGATTTTTATCTTTAACGTGAGCAAAGAGTGCATTATTATCTTGAGCATACCTGACACTTTTCTTATGTTGTTCAATTTTCTTTTCTAGGGCTTTACCAGTTTGACCAATATAGTATTTTTCACAAGCATTGCATGGAATACGATATATACATCCCTTGGTAATGTCAGGAGAATTCTTTATCAAGGCTTTTTTTATTTTATTTTTACTCTTAAATGCTACATTTACATTGAAGTTTTTAACAGTTGGGGAATTTCTTTAAATGAATCACAATAAGGTAGTACAAGTAAATTTTTTGTGTTGTAGTTTTTTCTGTTATCATTACCGAAAAAAGTTTTTTGCTGTTCTTAGGGCATCATCTAACACAATTTCAGGATACTTTAGTTTTTTACCTATTGCTCTAATATCATTCATTTCGTCATCAATATATTCAGGGCTGCAGACTCGAAATGCTCTTAAAAACATGGAAGTAAATACAGATTTCTTAACTTTGTTGCCTTGGTTTGAGTAATAATGGACATATGCCGAGATATTCGTTGGCTTTCTGTATACACTAAACTTGAGACTATTATTACATCTATGTATGCGACAGTCCAAAAAAGGTAGGGTACAATTATTCTCCAGCTCCATAGTGAAATTTATTGATGGTACCAAACTATTCAATCTTGCTTCAATTCGGCAATTGGTATATATTATTAGAGAATTTACAGACGCCCTCACACGCGCCCATACTACTAAAGAACACCTGCGGTTTCTTCGTGAATGATGGGAGGAACAAGTCATTGCGAAATCTATGATAACGAAATCCCTATTGGAAATAGAAGATCAACCATTTGGTGATATACAGAGAAGTATATTAGAAAAGCATATAAATTCAATGAAAATTAAAAACCGAAGAGCGTTTGAAGACCTAACAAGAAAAAGGAGACATCTTGAAGCCTCAATACCAACGGATTGGAAAGACCCACTTCGAGGTTTCTGCTATGAAGAAATGAACGAAAAAGTGTATAGAAAACTCAAACAAAAGCATGACACGAAACTCAATGCATTAATAGAAAGTAGCCCGTGGACTACAAACGTTAATCCAGAATGTGTGGTTAATTTGTCAAATAAAATTCTAGATAGAAATGTGAAGTGTGCCTTGGGATACGGTTTAAATTTCTCGATGTCATCGAGTGCAGTGAATAGTGCAGAAATTACAAATGGAGTGTGTAACCTGGAATAATTCAGTGATATTTCTGTAGAAGAAGTAAATATGATTAAGGGTATTATATACAGCAATATGAAAAAACCAGTGGTTCCAAATTGCCCAAAAAGATTCAAGAGAGCAATTGCCGAATTGAAGCAAGATAGAAATATTAAGTTGACAAAAGCCGATAAATCTGGAGCATTGGTAATCTTGAATAGAAATGATTATATAGAAAAAATGGAAAACCTCTTGAGTGATGAAAACATATACATGGAATTAAGAAAAAATCCAATTGAGTTTGTGAATAGTAGTTACAACAAAAAAGTGAAAGAGTTATTAAAAGGGAATGAAGATCTGATAAAAAAAGGTTTGTACAATATCACCAACATTGCCATATATGTATGGAACTATTAAAACTCATAAGCCAAATTATCCAGCTAGGCCAATAATTAGCTCTGTAGGTTCAGCAGCATATAAAT
>NC_090729.1:55261874-55269374 GCF_036898095.1 Palaemon carinicauda
TTATTCCCTTCTTATCTCCTATTCCTAACCTCACAAAAGTTTTCTATCCAACGTTGTATGCCATCATTTCCTCTTTTTATGATAGCTCCATCTCTCTTTTTGATGGGTATATGCTTCTTCTTCTTTACCTAAGTCGAGATTCCATTAATAATTCTACGAGCGATTCTGACATCATAGCCATTCCGGGAGTTCATAGCTTTGTCAGACTCACATGCTTTCCTGTGCAAATATTCTCTTAAGTCATTCCTGGCTTTTCTTTTGACCTCAATATTAATACCGGAATAGTCAGCATGTCCTACCTTGTAATTTTCATTACTTCCTCGAAAACTCACAACAATCCATTTATGTCTTTTCTCCTTTCTGTATCCATTTTATCATTTGATATCCATGTCTTTCGCCTGGTAACTTTGTGTCTAAAAACTGCACTAACAAGTGACTGATATAATTTAATATCAAATTTGCTTTCCCAGGGGATTTAGGACCCATAGGGAAATTCTCAACCCCTTGTGAAATATGGTCATACAAACAGAACTTTATACTGTCCTTTTTTGACATTATTATTACATAAATAAATAAAAACTTTCATGGCACAAATAGGAATATAAAACCCATTTGCAAACAATAGAGCCCATAGTAAGTAAAAATATATTCCACGATATTTTATGCATAGAAAGGAACAACGCTTCATATTCGCTTGAGATTTCTAACATAGCCAGCCGCCCCCCCCCCCAAAAAAAAGGGGGGGACAAATTTAAAAAAAGCATTCAGGTTAATGGCTATGAGCCCTATTTCATTTGCTTTTATAGGGTTGATATTCGTTCACGTATGGTCACGAGGGAATAATAGATTAGGTCTTGAGCCTTTCAAGAGAGACGAGAACTATAACTTAGGAACATATATTTTTTTTCTATTTCTGTTTGTTATGATCAGATAATAGCATTTACTAACATATGGTGGTATTTCTGAAAATTATATTCAGATATCTTTGGGAGAAATACAATTTTGTAATAATTGGGGGTTAATGGTGACTTAGGAGTGTCAATATACACTGCTAAGATGGTTAATTTGATAATCAGTAATGAAGATTAAGACTAAATTTTTAATAGAAATTTATCCTCTATCAGCGGATAATTAATCTTAAAGATAATGTAAAATAATAATGATATATATATATATATATATATATATATATATATATATATATATATATATATACATACATATATATATATATATATATATATATTTATATATATATATATATATATATATATATATATATATATATATATATATATATATATATATATTATTCCCCTCTTTTTTAGTCATAGAGGGGTTTGTTATAAATTTTGTATTCATATATTCGAATATGTTCATCATGTATTTATTAGCATGGTATTCTAAAGTTATTATCACAAATAATAACATATCAAACTATTAATTAGTCAGGAATGATTTCAGGTTACTTATTTTGTAACACAAAATCTATAAATTTTACTTCTTGTTTAAATGAATCACACAACCTTCAATAAAATAATAGTTCAGTTGAAATATGATTTTATAATTAATAAAGCTGGTGAATCTACCTCCAAGGGCATGGCAATTTGTCCCATTTTAATTTATGAAGTTGCACGGCATCAATTCTTAATATATTCCTAAACCTACTTTTTCATATGATGAAAATTATTTCATTTCTGATAAATGGCATTAATTTCACCTGCTGTTATGTCTGAAACAGTGTATTCCTACAAAACTGCATTCAATCAAATCACCAGGAAAAAATAAACTGTATTCTCCTCATTTGTAATTATAAAATATCTATGTCGCTTCCTGTATTTCATATTGCATTTAAAATTCATATTCCTGGCTTAGATAGAATTTGAGCAGGGGGTCCTTCACAAACTATGAAGTATGATCGAGTATTTGAGATATCATAAGGAAAGACGCATTTTCAGGTCCAACCCAATAGGAAATTAATCGTATCTCTTGTAGGGAATAATGCAAACGACACTTTACATAACCTTGAAAGAGATACAAGCTTTTTAACTTATTTAATTTGTAGGCCCTTCTGTAATCTACTCCTATTACGGGTGGATTATTCAACATTCTATGTTTAATTTCCATTTATATCTTATTTCTGTAAAAAAACAAAGTGTTTTACTGAATTCTAACTTGCTGTATTGGGTAACCTAAAAAGATTGAACATAGCCAAAAAAAAAAAAAACGAAAAAAAAAATTATTTACTTTTAAAAGTGTTACAGAAAGAAATTTTGCACGTCTCTCTCTCTCTCTCTCTCTCTCTCTCTCTCTCTCTCTCTCTCTCTCTCTCTCTCTCTCTCTCTCTCTCTCTCTCTCTCTCAGTATTAAAGTAAAAAGAAAGCTTGCATGATAAGGATGTTTTTTTTTTCTTCTCTGTCATGTAAGCCTTACTTATTCATTATCTCAGAGTTATATTTCTTATAATGATATATCGTAATGATTAATAATTGTAAAGTAGAGGAAATATATTCTCTAATTCCAATGGCAGCTAAACATTTCGTTTGCTTTCTTAAATCCTATTAAAGGAAGCATAATTTGTGTTAGCGTTCTAGAACAGATAAGATTCTATAGAAGCATTGATATTATTAAAATGAAATAAATTAATTTAAAATCACGTGTCGGATCTTTTCTGTTTTAGTCCTCATATTACCGAAATCATTAGGTTTTCCTATTAACAGGAGAGCTTAGGCCACTTTATTACCATAAATAAAATAGAGAAATTTCAAAGACTGCGTGAGTTACTCGTGTAAGTATTAAGTATCAGATTATCGAAAAGGGCATTTTCATGATAGAGATATATTTTCCAAAAGAATCTCAAATAAGCCGTCAATGGTTGAATGAGAGTTCGTGTGATAAACCATTAAAAATAAGGAAACCGGAATCTTTACATTCCTTGGTAGTGAAAATGAAGAGTCTTTAGCGTAGGGTTCTTCAATATGGCTTCCTTACGAAATAAGGAAGACCATATAAAGATTACTGATGGTATGTTTATCATGTTGAGCTGTGGGTGATACAAGTTCCAGTTGTAACGACAGTTTTAGCGAAAACCTCAAATTATAAAACCATATGCTTTGAAGAGGGATTTTATTGAAGCTCTCTTGAAATGCAGATGATTGGTGTTGATATACAAAACTTTTAGAGCAACTATAAAACTCATGGCTTCTTGCCATCTTCCTAAAAAAGCCTGATTGATATATAAAAAACCTCAGGTATAGTCCATTTCTATCTTTAGGACCGGATGAGTTCAAGGGCACCGAAAACCCACTGAGAAACTACCGATAGAAATTTATTAGGTACTTTGACAGGCCAGAGATTAGTATATTATATCCCTCTCACTGGTAACGGCTTATTTATCCCTTGCCTACTCGTACACAGAATAGTCTTGATCCATTCTTTTTACTTTCTCTGTCCTCACACAACTGACAACACTCAGATTACCAAACATATCTTCTTCACTCCAAAGGTCATTGTTCCACTGAAATTGTTCAGTGGCTTCTTTCCTCTTGGTAAGGGTAAAAGAGACTCTTTACCTATGGTAAGCAGCTCTTCTAGGAGGAGGAGACTTCAAAATCAAACCATTGCTCACTATTCATGCGTAGTGCTGTAGCCTTTGCATCATGATTTTCCACTGTATTGCTGTAGAGTTCTTTTGCTTGAGAATATACTAAAGTGCACTATTCTATCTTATTTCTCTTCTTCTGTTTTTAAATACTTTTAGTTTATATATAAAAGATCTACTTTAATCTTCACTTCTGTTATTATTTGTTTGATTTCCTTGTTTTCATGACTTTCTGGGATGTTTCTTTTTTTCTTTTTTGGGCCATTGAGCCTAGAGCATCATGCTTTTCCAGTAGATTTGTAGCATAGCAAATAATAATAATAATAATAATAATAATAATAATAATAATAATAACTATTAGCTTTTAGCAGTGACTGGTTTAAGAAGACAATGAAAGAATATAAAGTGCTTGCTGTATAAAAAAACTGCATTATAAAACGAAAGGTAGGACTGTACCACCCGTGAATCACACGAGCGTATATTGTAACGATATTTCTCTTTTTAGTACATATTATCCTTAGTATCTTCCCTCTCCCTATGCACAGACAGATACATGTTTCGACATGTCTACATACTCCATTGTTAACTGTTAACAGAACAGGTTGCCGGTTTGACAAGAAATAGCATGTCTGTTTTTTGTGACCTTACCGAGACCTTGTGTTTATATATGCTCAATATGCCATGATAAAGTTACTCAGATGCTTTCATCTCTCCTTTGAGTTACCTCCTACTCTTGGCTTGTCACATTGGTGATCAAAATAGTTGACTCACTCCTCATGCCCTCCCCCCATCACTGTTACTATGAAGGACTCCACGGAAGTTGGCGCTACCCCATTGAAACTTTCGTCGGTCACCAGCGGAGAGGTGTTTGCTTGGTTTTAGCGTGCAGAAACCCAATTCCACATCTAGGGCGTGACATGCTCGCTCAACCACCAAAGCAGATTGTGTTCTCGAGGCAATACCCACGGACACCTTCCCAGAAATCTCTGACTGGCCTTGTGAACAAGGAGACACCCCAATAAAGTATGACGCCCTCAAAACATACCTTCTGCCGCAGTACTCACTGTCACCAGCCACACGTATAGCAAAGCTTTTTCAGCTCTCTCAACAACAGTTGGGAGAACGAAGAGCTTCGCTCGTCCTAAGGGAAAGGACCCGTATCGCTAGCCTGCAACCTGCCGTAGACGGTTCTCTTCGTGAGGTCAACCTACATCGTGCCCTTTGGGTACGCCATTTACCCAAACCTGTAAGCGTTGCCATACTCGATGTCGATAGTTTACCCATAAACGAGTTGATGACCAAAGCCGACACCCTTATGGACAGCCACTGCAAGACCTCCATCAATGAATCCACTCCTGACAAAAAGGATACCTAATCAACATCAACCGAAGCTGACGTGAATGCCTTAGGACATACACACCTACCCCATGATGTACCGAAGTGTCGACAAAGCCACCCATCACCAACCACTCGCTCGCGCCACAACCAACGACTCTTACAGCCACTTACAGCTGCCCATCGGCCACAGTTTTTTTTACGTCAGTGGCCAAAAAACGTGTCAGTAGGCAATCACTCGTGGCGGTGGCCTACCGTATTTCTAATCTTTTCTTTCTATATGATGTAGGAACGGGAGTTGATTTTTGGTAGACACGGGTGCTTGTTGTTCTCTTTTGCCAAGAGAACTCTTCAGGAAATGACGTAGTCTCTCTAAGTCTGCCGACGGATCTGCGATACTCACCTAGGGTTAGGAGAACCTCACTTTATCGTTTGGGGACGGCAAATTTAATTGGAAGTTTCTCATTGCTGACGTCACATTGCCACTCCTCGGTGCGGATTTCCTGTCTCATTTCCACCTTCTGGTCAATGTCGCCCACCGACGAATGGTCCACGCACACTCGTATTCATCGACACCTCTTAAACCCGCACCCTGCAGCATCGCTCTCCACATCCGACACAATCCGAAAGCATTCCTACTAAATATCCGTGGCAAAGAAGACAGAGTCTCCATTGATTGTCTAAAACCTGCTCATCTCCTACCATATGACCCACCTACAGTTCCCTTCTCTAGATCAGGACGCCCTATCTAACATGTACAGTAAGTAATTTTTGGAGAGGGAGCCATGTACCACCCGTGTGTCACAATAGCATACATAGTAAAGATATTTCTCATTTTGTATATATTATTCTTCGTATTTTCGTTCTCCCCTCGCACTGATGGTAGCTTCTTTTAACATGTCAGTATACTCCATTGTTAACTGTTAACAATCCGGTTGCCGGTTTGACAAGAAATAGCATGTCTGTATTTTGTGATCTTCTTACCTTGTGTGTATATATACTCGATGTGTCGTAATAAAGTTACTCAGTTGATTTCATCTCGCCTTTGAGTCACAACATACTCTTGGCTCATCACAGGACCTCTGCGAAGGTGATATATCAGTCGTGATTTACTTTTATTGACTATCTCTTGTCAATATATATTGAACTGATCATAAATATTTCATTAATTAAACATTCACCATATATTTTCTTACTTTCATTTTCTCCTTTACTCCTTATTTTTTTCCTTTTCAGTTACTTCTGTTTTTCTCCGTTTTTCCTCTTATCCAATCTTTCACATTTTCTCCTCTTCTAATCACCCTTCCCTCACTCTCTTTGCGTTGTTATTATCATATTTTTCTCTTACTCAAGTTACTTAATCTTAGAGCTTGCGTGGGTATATGTTCAACTTAGAGTAGAATAATGAAAAATATATGAATAGAGACTCAGATTATTTTTATGAATGGATTATTGTCTGCGGACTATTTTGGAATAGAATTGTTTTGAATGGGACAGTATTTCACGTATAATTCAGCCCTCTATCTTTTTTTCTATTTGAATTTTGTTGATTATACCAAACACCAATTTTCTCAATATGTACCAAAAATATACACATTCAGGTTTGAATGGCTAAAAAAAAAAAAAGATCATCTGTCATGATATGAACAATCACATATTATTTATTCTCTCTTTCCTAGTATCTTATCAATAAACAAGAAAGTATAATTAAAAATGACATGAGCACATATACCTGATCATTCCCTCTCTTTATATCTCCATACCTCTTTCGTATCTCATATCGTAGGACATACCCACAAAAGAAAAAAATATTCTTGTTATTTGTTAAATATTGTTTTGAATATCTTTTGTACCTTTTTTGGTATTTCTCATTTATGTTGTATTTTCCAGTATTCCATTTCATACCCTGACATAACTGTTTTCCTTGTTGGGACTATTGTGGCTTATAATATTCTGCTGCGTTGTTTGAAATAATATTTGATCATAGCATTTATACAAGAAATCCCACTTTTATATATTTCATATGTATTTTTTTTTCTGTTGTCAAGTTTATAACACTACTATTTGTGTGCAAATATTTGGATATTATGAATTCAATCACTTCAATAAAAAAATTGAAATTACTATTGGCCAATTATATAAAGAATGTAACTAATTGTACTTGGCGAGAGAGAGAGAGAGAGAGAGAGAGAGAGAGAGAGAGAGAGAGAGAGAGAGAGAGAGAGAGAGAGAGAGAGAGAGAGAGAGAGAGAATTCTATACTTAATTTTATGTATATTTATAGAACAAGATTTCAGTTTTGATATTATCTATTGACCGACAAATGAATTTATTGAGATATTAAAACTTAAATAAAATAGACCAATATTCACTAAAGTTGTAAGTAAAATGTATCAAAACACAAGTCTGGATAGATGATGATCTCCTTACTCTACACTTATCAAGTTTTTTCAACTATGTTAAGATTACAGTCTGTCTATAGATCTTAAGAGAAAATCACACGGTGAGTCCTTCATACAGTTATGTGAAATAACCATTAATTCTTTTTTTCTGTTCTTTGAGGAA
>NC_090729.1:55281874-55283439 GCF_036898095.1 Palaemon carinicauda
AGGAGCAGTTTTTAGACCAATGTCCTTTGCTATTCAGACCTATATTTTATAAACGCTACGTAGATGATACGTTAGCTACTTTCAAGCAAAAGGATCATGCTGCTAGATTTTTAGATTTCATCTTTAACGTTCATCCATACATCAAGTTCACTATTGAGGAAGAAGAAAATAACAAATTACCATATCTTGACATTAATATCTTAAGAGGGCAGACACGTCTAGAAACAAGCGTATTAAGAAAAAAGACGTTCACTGGTTTAGGCACCAACTTTTTTAGCTTTTGCTTTTATAATTTTAAGTTAAATGCCGTAACAACCCTGATCTGCAGGGCATTTTACCTTTCGTCTGACTGGACATCCTTTCATAATGAAATAGTCTTTTTGAAGCAGCATTTCAAGGATAACTGTTTTCAAACTAAAATATTTTATAGATTAGTTAACAAATTTTTGACCAAACATTACCAACCTAAACTTCAAGTTCCTACAATACCAAAAATGATTTTCTATGCCTCTTTGCCTTTTATTAATAACGGAAAATATGGAAACCAATTAATAAGGTAATTTTAAACAATTTTCCAAGTCTGGATTTTAAACTTATTTTTAAGAATCCCCGTACAGTGGGATCTATGTTTGGAATTAAGGATTCTCTCCCCGACCTAATGCGTTCTTCAGTGGTCTATTTGTTTACTTGTCCGAGATGTAATCTCCGAAATTATGTGGGTTACACAAAAAGATTGGTGAAGGTTCGCATAGATGCGCATCGGGGAGTGAGTCATAGAACTGGATGTGCGCTCAAACCAAAGAATTCTCAACCATCAGAGAACATGCAAGTAAATGCAAGACAATATTGCATATAAAAACTTTGAAAACTTTGAAAGATGTTGTCCAGACTATTCGTCCTCTTTTTATTTCATACACACACACACACACACATACACACACACACACATATATATATATATATATATATATATATATATATATATATATATATATATATATATATATATTATATATATATATATATATATATATATATATATTGATATTGGGAATGCGAAATATATGTCTATATATATATATATATATATATATATATATATATATATATATATATATATATATATATATATATATATATATACATACGTATGTATATATATATATATATATATATATATATATATATATATATATATATATATATATATGTATATATACATACGTATATGTATATATATATATATATATATATTATATATATATATATATATATATAATATATATATATATATATATATATATATATATTATATATATATATGTGTGTGTGTACATACATACACACACACACACACACATATATATATATATATATATATATATATTATATATATATATATATATATATATATATATATATATATATATATATTTATAATGCTGTCAATATATATTAAGTCTGTAAACTGTTGCCAATGAATTGTCCTTTTTAATTGGTTTCAGATAAATTTTTGTATGTAAAATTGCTTAGACCGCTTATTTTCCTTAATATGCCTGGGTGTC
>NC_090729.1:55286439-55311439 GCF_036898095.1 Palaemon carinicauda
CCAAACAAAGGTCAGTACAAAACAATTTGGCTTAAATGTGTACGGAAGTGTTTTATAATCTGCAAGTCGCCTATCGTAAAAACAAAATAAACATTTGTAAAAGCAAGTCGGCAATTGTTTTTTTTTTTTTTTATTATCTCACTTGCGTTATTAATGTAGTAACCACATACTGCAGTGTCATATGCAAATATTCATATGTTTGTCATATTGTGTAATTGGGCTAACATTCCGAGCGAAGGTGGGGTGATATGGGGTATTACACCAAATGCCCGTTTTCGGATGCTTGAAAAACCTTTTTTTTTTTTTTTTAATTTGATATATATCAAGTCAATATGAATCTGAAGATACTTTTTTTTTTTATTTGTCCTTTCTTCTAAGACCCCTTTTTTTCATTTTCTTTCAATTATATAATCTTTTTTTCTGCATGTTCTAACTTATTTTTTATTTCCATCATTTTCCATATATTTTTCTCTTTAGCAAGATTTTTCTACAGTTTCTAATTTCCTGAAATAAGATCCTTCTGTCTCTTGGTATGCATTTCTGTTGTTTATTGTTTTTTTTTTCGGTACATATTTTTCAACAATTTTCTCCAGTATTTTATACAGTACGTCCGTATTTACCTGTATATTATCACTTACGAACACATTTTTCCATTCTTTGTTGAGAGAGAGAGAGAGAGAGAGAGAGAGAGGAGAGAGAGAGAGAGAGAGAGAGAGAGAGAGGGAGAGAGGAAGAGAGAGAGAGAGAGTAGCTTTTAGTTTATGTTCCACATTAACAACATCGTAAAACAAGCCTCATGTTACTACTTTCATATCATCACTCTGACAATAGCAAAACAGATATACTTATTAAGGGGCCCGTACACGTTAAAAAAAAACGTCAAATTTTGATGCAAAATTTTATATAAAAATTTTGATGCAAAATTTGAGTGTGTGCAGGATGTTTTGATGTCCAACAAAGATTTGAAGTAAAATTTTGATTGATCAAATCCGTTGATATTTTTTGATAAGAATTTTGATCAAACTTTTTAGTGTTTTGACCATTTCCGACGTTTACCAGGAGTTTTATCAGAGTCCAATGGCCACTGATGCATCCTTGTCAAAGATTTTGACGATACTGAATTTTTATGAAAAAAAAAACGCCAAACGCGTGTGGGCAATTATGCCTCAAAATTTGATATTAAAGTTACCGGTCAAAATTTTAATGAACATTTTTGACGCTTATTTTGAAAGTGTATTTTATGCTTTAGTTTCAAGAAAACTTTGACATATATTTACGATGCTTTGCTGTCGAAATTTGTGGTAAAGTTCTCTTCCAGAGTTCTTTTATGAAAAGCTAATGTCAATGCGTTAACGATCTGCTTTTATTGATATTTTGCATGCTATTGTAGAAATTCATTTTTTCTATCATGAAAGTCAGTGGTAAGGGTTTGTGCCATTCCCAGACTCATTCTTGTCATATGGGAAGGGTTACTAACTACTAGTGGAAACCTTTGTGAGCTAGGTTGGCTAGTATAAAACCCATCTTAGGGTGCACATTTCAACACGAACTAATTTAATTCTATCACTGTTTATATTTAGTTCATGGGTCTTATTTTAGGTAACAGATATTGTGTCTAAAGTGTTGTTCTCCTAGTCTGTTAATTTTATTAATATCTTTCTTTATTACTTAACATGTATCATACATTTCTTGGAATCAGCGTATTCTTTTTATTCTCTCTTTCTATTTCCCAAAAACAACTTCTAGAAATATTTAAAATATCTTTTCTATACAAAAGCTAAAGATAACTTTGACTAAAGGTTATTCTTAAAACCTCTTTAATGTTTTCATACAGTGTGTTAGACAATTCCTTAGAAATTCCCCAAGTTGATTGTCTTTTTGTCAATAATTTGATTTTGACATTATCTCTTTCATTGAAGAACATTAAATTATTTTTACTCTGAGCTTTGTATCATGCATGATCTTCCAGAACTTTTTATACTAATTAGTAGTGAAGTAAAAGGGAGCTTACTAAAAATCATATTTTTTGTTAATATCTTATTAGTATTTACACACAATACTTCAAGTATGATGTCAAAACTCCATCTGCATCGATGACCTCACGCAGACGATTGGGTATGGTATCTACAAGATTCATGCAAAGTAGCGGACGTGGACGGACATTCTCCCACAGATCATTGGCTTTAGTGCCTACTGGCTGGCGGGTATGCTGCTCCCCAACTTCCCATTCTCGAACCATCATAGCCCAAAGGTGTTCAATTGGGTTCAAATCGCATCCTTCCGATGGCGACTCCAAAACTTCAATTTCAGGAGGATCCTGTAGTCAGTTACTCACCACGCGGCACTTATGGATGGGACTTTGATCGTGCACCAACTTATTAAACTAGGAGTAGGAACTGCCATTGTCCGAACTATTGGAAGTAACACTTGCTCCAGGATTTTGACGTATTTTTCTCCTGTGAAGCGGCCATCGATCTTGACAAGTACGCCAGGACCATATCCCACACATCCATCCCCATCCATCTGCCACTTATCGTTCAGTGATGGATGTGATTCTCCTGATAGCGTGTGTTAGGTCACCGCCAACAATACCTAGCTCGGGCTGCCAATGACTGAAACACCTTCCCTTCAGTAAAGATTATATTTCTACAGCAATTTTCGTTATGCGGTAGGTGTTCCAAAGCAAACCCAAGGCGACATTCTTTATGTGCAGGTGTGAGCATTCCCTTGTATGATGGGATATGACAGTGAATCCCTGCTTCATTCAGTCTTCGTCTCAAGGTCATGGGATGGCAGTTTAATCTCAGATTTCTAGTATGCTGAACCGACGTCCTCATAGGATGCATTTCACAGGCTGCTACAATTTGGGCATCTATCCTGGGCAAGTTTGCACGTGGCCTTCCACTTCGAGGCCTTGTTTTCATGGAGCCCTCCCAATTCGATGAGCAATGTTTGCTACTATCAATGGGATAATTCTTCCTCGTTCAGCAATCACCTCTGTGGAATATGCGCCTTCCCCGGACATTGCTATTATGGTAAAGTGATAAATTTATACACACAAATGTATGAGACATTTCAACTTCATTATCTCATATAATGGAATAAAAGTGTAGTCTATGGAAGGATTTTCAGCCTACAACTTTTCGGAGTCACGCATGGCTCTGGTCAATAGCAAGAGAAGGTAGAGTGTATAACAAGACAGGCTGCAGTGTGTTTGAAGTCACCTGCTATGAAAGGTTTAACTTTCACCACCCTCGTAGCATCATAAACTATGGTGCAGATGGTAATGGTGATTTAAAAAAGTGTCAACTCAATAATAATGTTTGTAGATTGAAAGTGTTCATGACCAGGACATTCTAAATTGCAATGACAATACTCACATTTGGACTAGTAAAAAAAAAATTATTTTTGGGATCAGGCCATATCATCCTGATGAAAGTTCCTAAAGGGTAGCTTCCTAGGGTATATTTGACTGCAGTGATATTCCTAGAGAATTTTACCTTAAGGTATCCAGAATTCTAACTCTGGAGCGAATATCCCTAATTAACTCTAACAGGAATATCACATAATATCAGAGGACATATTCTTGACACATCACATAGCTATCTTCACCACGAACAGTATTAACGCTTCGAGGGGTTACAGTGAAAAGAATCTGAAACGCGAATGAAAAGAGAGCCGCTCATAAGGAATCCCTCCTATTCCGTTTCCAGTGTGTATCTGATGAAGGCGGCAGCGCCCTCTTTATTCCTTTTCGTGTAGCTCTACTACTCGGTGCAGATGGTCATGTTGATTTAAAAAAGTGTCATCTCAATAATATTGTTTGTAGATTAAAAGTGTTCATGACCATGATATTCTAAATTACAATGACAATACTCACAATTGGACTGGTAAAAAAACATAAAAAAAATTTGGGCTCAGGCTATGACGTCCTGATAGAAGTTCCTAAAGGGTAGCTTCCTAGGGTATATTTGACTGCAGTGATATTCACAGAGAATTTTACTTTAAGGTATCCAGAAATTTAACACCTGGAGCGAATATCCATAAATAAATCTAACAGGGATATCGCATAATATCAGAGAACGTATTCTTGACACATCACATAGCTATCTTCACCCCGAAAAGTATTAACGCTTCGAGGGGTTACATTGACAAGAATCTGAAACGAGAATGAAAAGAGAGCCGCTCATAAGGAATCTCTCCTATTCCGTTTCCAGTGTGTATCTGATGAAGGCGGCAGCGCCCCCTTTATTCCTTTTCGTGTAGCTCTACTACTCGAGGCAGATGGTCATGTTATTTAAAAAAGTGTCAACTCAATAATATTGTTTGTAAATTAAAAGTGCTCATGCCCATGACATTCTAAATTAAAATGACTATACTCATAATTGGACTAGTAAAAAAAAATATTAATTTTTGGGCTCAGGCCATGACGTCCTGATGGAAGTTCCTAAACGGTAGCTTCCTAGGGTATATTTGACTGCAGTGATATTCCCAGAGAATTTTACCTTAAGGTATCCAGAATTCTTACTCCTGGATCGAATATCCCTAAATAAATCTAACA
The DNA here is from genome assembly GCF_036898095.1 of Palaemon carinicauda. Classification (NCBI taxonomy): domain Eukaryota; kingdom Metazoa; phylum Arthropoda; class Malacostraca; order Decapoda; family Palaemonidae; genus Palaemon; species Palaemon carinicauda. The sequence continues at coordinate 55,291,001 of NC_090729.1, forward strand.
GGGATATCGCGTAATATCAGAGGACGTATTCTTGACAAATCACATAGCTATCTTCACCCCGAACAGTATTAACGCTTCGAGAGGTTACAGTGACAAGAATCTGAAACGAGAATGAAAAGAGCCCCGCTCATAAGGAATCTCTCCTATTCCGTTACCAGTGTATATCTGATGAAGACAGCAGCGCCCTCTTTATTCCTTTTAGTGTAGCTCTACTACTCGGTGTTTTTTGGTTATAATTCACCATTATGATGCCTTCTCCGGTTTCTTCTGCCTCTGCAAAGTTGAGTATTATCTTTACTTTGTATAAATGTAAGCTCTTGTAGTTTTGTATTCAATCAAAGTGATATTAATGTAAACAAGAGCTGTCGCCCACCGGAGGCATCCTGGATGCTGTTGCTCACTATATATGGGTCATTTAGTTAGCCAGAGCGACGTTCTCGGTTTTTATGCATTAATAAATCTAGCTATTTAGCTCCTCTAGGAATTCTTCTGTGATGCCGTTAGTTTTTAGTTCGGCGATATATGTAACAGATCTTGCCCTTCGCAAGGCTTAGTAGCCTAGGCGTCTGGCCTTAGTACTCTCATGCATGATATAAGTTTTTCCGAGTGTTATTTTATTGAAGCTATAGGCAAATATTCTATACATGTAAGATATTGTTGAATTTTCTTTTCCAAGATTGTATACGAGAGAGTTTTGGTGAATTAGGTAATCGATTCTCACCGCACCTAGGCTAGTAGCCTATGGTACTGTAGTACACTGTCGCACTTCCCCGATTGTTCTTTTCTCCTCCGGACACTAAGTTCAATCCCTCTCTCCCTCTGTGTAAGCCTTAGGCTTAATCCTAGCGGTTCTATATGAATAATATTCAGGTATAACTATACTAGGATATGTCTGTCCTGACCTAATAACCAGAGTGGCTGGTTTTTTGGGTTGGGGCAGATCATCAGAGTTTCTAGTCTGTGGTGTGCACCTTCCTTGCATAGAGAATGAGTTTCCTTTGCTAGGTTAGGTGCAGACACAGGAAGCTTCGCTTCCCTAGTCCACGCCTGAAGGATTCCGTACGAGATGTTTCCTTCTTCTAGTGGTCTAGCAGACTGTCCTGTGTTGTTATTTTCGGGCTGGAGAATAAGTTTTCTCCGTTGCCTAGCGAAATAACTACACCTAACTTTGTTCTGGTATGGAGGAGGATAGTGTACCAACCGTGTGTCACACAATTGTACATAATTATTTTGTATTTATTGTGTTTATGTATTTGCGCTCTTCCCTCGCACTAAAAAGAACCTGAATGATCATGTTTCCGGTTTAGTTATGTGACATTGTCTTTCTCTCGAACATGTTATGTCCCGTTGCCTTGAGGTTTTGTATATAAAGGAGAGTGTTCCCTAATAACCAACTCAGTTGATTGCATCCTGCCTTTGAGTTCACAACCTTCTCTCTCGGCTCCGTCACATTGGTGACCCCGGAGTGACTCGCTCCTCCCGCCTCCCCATCCCCCCTACACCTCTCACCGTTACTATGACCCCGTCAATGCATACCTTCTGCAGCAGTACTCACCGTCGCCAGCCGCCCGTATAGCAACGCCTTTTCAGCTCTCTCAACAACCGTTGGGGGACCAAAGGGCTTCGCTCACCCTCAGGAAAATGACCAGTATCAATCGCCTGCAACCTGCCGCAGACGGCTCTCTTCGTGATGTGAACCCACTTCATGACCTTCAAACCTCCATCAACGCCTCCACTCGTGACGTAGAGGACACCTATACAACTTCAACCAGAGCTGACATGAATGCCGTAGGACACACACCCCTATGAATGCCGTAGGACACGCCTATAAATGCCGTAGGACACGCACGCCTATGAATTCCGTAGGACATACTCGCCTACCCCGTGATGAGCCGGAGCGGCAACACAGCCAACCATCATCCACCACTCGCTCACACCCCAACCAACGACTTCTACTGCCACTCACTGCCGCTAATCGGCGCAGTTTTTACTAGTACCTCTCCAGCTTCAGGGCACCTATTTAACATGTTTAGTATGTCATATTTAGAGGGGGAGCCATGTACCAACTGTGTGTCACACAATTGTACATAATTATTTTGTATATATTATGTTTGTATCTGCGCTCTTCCCTCGCACTAAAAAGAACCTGAATGATCATGTTTCCGGTTTAGTTCTGTGACATTGTCTGTCTCTCGAACATGTTATGTCCTGTTGCCTTGAGGTTTTGTATATAAAGGAGAGTGTTCCCTAATAACCAACTCAGTTGATTGCATCCTGCCTTTGAGTTCACAACCTTTTCTCTCGGCTCCGTCACAATAGCAAGTATTGCCAGTCTTCCTCCCTAATAGACAATCCTAGGTTAGGAAGAGCTTTCTTAACTGCGGGGTGTGTCTCTTGCTACAACAAAGTTTACATAACCCTTATCCCTTCCCCCCCCCTCTCTCTTTCTCAGTGATGGCCTAGCCATTGCATCTCTTGGCTGCAGTCTTAATTCCGTACCTAGTGTAGGTTAGGATGGAGGACCGGCTCAGCTCTCTGCCGGCTGGCAATTATATGCTGGCCCGCAGAGACCCTTTTTCTTTTCCAGAGTGAACCCCAGACCTCCCTTGGTCTCCCTTCCTTGTCTGGCGGTAGAGTCCGGCACGCTATGGATTTATTGGAAGCCTGAATGCTTCATTCTCCCCTTCCATATTTTCACTCTTTCTGGATGGAAGGTCGTATGGCAATGCCGCCTTATAACCTTACATCCATACTGTTTCTCTTCCTAGTGTTTTGTACCCCTAGCCCCGAGGCCGGCTTAACAGCCAGCAGCCGGGCAGGTGGAGGTTCTCTGGTTTTTGGTCACTGCCGGCAGACATGTGTATTGCTACCTTTGCTTGCCGGAAGTGGAAACACATCCCGAAATCTGCTGGCCACTACGATTAGCGGCCGGCAGCCAGGTGTTAGTGTCCTCAGCTGCCGGCCGGCACACATTTGCGGACCTGTGACCTGCCGCCTATTAGTTAAAGGTAGTATATCTTTGAACTATACAGGGGTAAATGCCGGCCGGCACTTGCCGGCCGGCACTTGCCGGCGCGTGCTGGCCGGCAGAGCAGTATGCGAAGTACAGTAGTTACTATATTTGTGGTTTAGTACACACTACATTAATAAAACTACAGTACAGAGTTTGTTGTGACACTAAAGTTCTTCCAACATACTTAATGTTGTCTTGTACAGCCTTTTGTTGAGACCGTACAATATATAGAAAGTGAGTTCATTCTGTATTCATTTTATCCCTTATATCAAAACTTTATTTCAAGGTGTGAGCTACACCTTAAATTTCTGTTTAGGAAATTACATAAGGTATTCTAGAATAGAATTAACCATAGTTTTAATATCTTGGGAGGTTACAGCAAATGGCTGGACAGGAAAAAGAAGAATGTGTCTTTCATTCTTTCGTTTATAGCTTTACTATGCAAGCTAAATGTTCTAATATAAGTGAAAAGCCTTCACTTGATACTCATGGATTTTTTTCTTCTCTTTACAGGAGGACCATACGAAGTGCGTGAGTGTGTTCTGCAATGTCCGAAGCAAGAACTTCTGTGGACATCAGTTTTGGAGGAGGCACGCATCATGTGCAGCCTCCAGAGGTGATCTCCGGTATTGGGACCCTCAGGTTTGTACAGTATGTTCTAACCTGATTACCAAGGCCTTTGACACCCCTAAGTCGACGGAGTTAAGGGATGGTACCAGGGAAAAGTTTCGAACCTGGGTGAGGGGTTTTCAGAAAAACACCTCAGGTCCCTACCTTCCAAATGAGAAGATGAGGGCCTATCTTTTCCCTAAAGCATCGGCTGATGCAGTCATTCCTCATCCTCAGGTGGAGATACCAACTGCCCAGAATCCGGTAGATTCTGAAGTCTGGACTGCCCTTCAAGACATCCAATTGGACGATAAGATGCCGGAGGTGTCGGATTCTACAGAAAAGGACCTTCTAGGAGAAGGTCAGGCGGAGGAGCTGTCCCAGGCTCCTGAAGTAAAAGAGGAAGAAATCGACGAGGTGTCAGTTACATCCGGACCCAGAATATGTTCCATCTACATCGTCTGCTATCCCAGATGACCTGGGAAGTATTCTTTCTTCTATTGTTGAGATGATTCAACAAATTCAAAAGAAGAATGATGAAAAGGAAGCTGCAATAAACTGGAGATACGTAGACTTGCATCATCATGTGGGCCCTAGAAGCGACTCGACGTGAAGGATCTTCCTTTGTGCTCGGATACCAATCCTTGGAGGTATGCCGAACACATGCCAATGACAACCGGAAAGATTGTTATATCAAAAAACCTGCGAGCAGTTCCCCTGAAAGAGGTGGAATTTTGGCCCGACAAAGATTCTTACCCAGACGGCTATGTCCGTCTTAGGAAGGAGTCAGCCTCAAAGGAGGAGACGGAGCCAAAGGAGGTCATAGTTCTTGACCATAGTAAAGCACAGGCGTTATTAGCAAGCTTGATGAAAGAGAGGGGCTTCACGAACTCAAAGGTGTCAGCCTTGAGTAAGAAGCTTCCCTCCTTTCTGACCTCTCCAACCTGAGCCTTTCCCTTCATGGAAAAGGGATATAAGGCAGCCTTAAAGGCAGTGGAGGCAAGGAAACTATGTCCCTCCTTGGAAGAGTGCAAGCCGTTATTTCTGACCTTGCCCTTGGACCAAGAAGACTGAAAGGACGTCCACCTTACCTTCACAGTAGGGAAGCAGGAAGCTGATGTTGCTTAACGTGAGGAACTTCCGAAGCTGTCGGAGTTTCTCTTGCTCAGAGAGCAAGAGACGAAGGAAAGACTTGCGGCATCGAGGTCGTTGCAAATGACTTTAGAAACTATAGCAAGTGACCCCAAGAACCAGGACATGTTCATGATAATGGACAAAACCCATCTGGCCACAGTTACAGAGGATCTTTATAGCTTTATTAAAGCTAGGAGAGCCTGTAGTGAGTTTGTGTTCACCTCGGCTGCGGTGAGGCACGAACCGAGTAAGCTGATCTCCTCTTGTATCTGGGGTAAGGACCTGTTTCCCAACGAAGTGGTTAAAGAGATAGTAGACAAGGCCGCCACGGAGAATAGGAACCTTCTCAAAAAATGGGGCTTAGATCTTAAGAGAAAGTCTTCTCCGGATGATGGTCCCCAACCCAAGAAGAAGACAAAAAGGCCTAGGCTATACTCTTGGCCGGCTAAACCCTACCGACAGCAACAACAACAACTTTCTGTGACTGCAGTGCCTCAGTTTGTGACACAACCTCCGACCACGTACCAGCTGGTACCTCAACAAGTGGCGACACAGTCGCCAGTTTTTAACCCAGCCTTCAAAAGGCAGACTTCTTCCTTTCGTTTGAAAGCTAGAGGAACAGCCAGAGGTTCTTCTAGACGCCCTTCAAGAGGAAGGGGATCCAAGGGAGGATGTGGTCAAGGAGGCAAGCCTCAGGTCCACAACAACAGAAGTGAGATGCTTCCAGTACGAGGGAGACTACAGCTATTTATGGATCGTTGGACCTTCGATCCCTGGGCCCACAGTCTAATGAAGAATGGACTAGGTTGGAGCTGGAACAGTCCTCCACCTCAATTTCTTCAATTCTACCAACACTCAACCCCCATTCTGGAAGAATATGTCTGTTTCAAAGAAGGACTCAGAAAAACTCAGAGTCATTCTAGACTTCTCGTGAACTCAACAAGTTCATAGTGAACTACAAGTTCAGAATGCTCACACTTCAGCAAATAAGGACCCTACTGCCTAAAAGGGCATATACCGTCTCTATAGACTTGTCTGACGCTCATTGGCACATTCCAATTAATCGTCACCTCTCCTCCTACCTAGGCTTCAAGTTACATAGAAAACTCTACGCCTTCAGAGCCATGTTTTTCGGGCTAAACATAGCGCCAAGGATTTTCACGAAGCTTGCAAATGCAGCCGTCCATCAATTACACCTAAAGAGGATCCAGGTAGTAGCGTACTTTGATGACTGGCTGGTGTGGGGAGCCTCCTGGACAGAATGCATGCAACCCTCTAAGATAGTGATTCAGTTCCTGGAACATCTGGGATTAAAGATCAACATAAAAAAGTCATGACTTTCTCCAGCTCAAAAATTTCAGTGGTTGGGAATCCACTGAAATTTGGAGTCATATCGACTTTCCTTTCCTGAGAAGAAGAGGAAAGAAATAGTAGGATCTGTCAAAAGACTATTGAAATCCAAATGGATATCAAGACGCGAACAGGAGAGAATGCTGAGCTCTCTACAGTTTGTTTCGATAACAGATCCAGTGCTAAGAGCACAGCTATAGGATGCAACAGGAGTCTGGAGGAAATACGCATTAAACGCGCGAAGAGATCTAATAAGACCTCTACTGACTCGACTGTGAACGCTTCTCAAGCCATGGTCCAATGCCAAGCAACTGAAGAAATCAATACTTCTTCAACCTCCTTCCCCGTCAGTAACTATCCACACAGACACTTCAAAGAAAGTCTGGGGAGGTCACTCTCATCAGAAGAGAGTCCAAGGAGCTTGGTCCAATCTTTTCAAGTCATTTCACATCAACTTTCTAGAAGCCATGGCAGTTCTTCTTACTGTAAAAAAGGTATCTCCTCGACACTCGACCCACATAAGACTGGTTCTAGACAGTGAGGTGATAGTGAGATGCCTGAATTGACAAGGGTCGAGGCCACCTCAAATCAACCTTTCTTCCTTTGGAAGAAAGGAAGAAATGGCACCTGTCAGCAGTTCACATTCAAGGGTTCCGCAAAGTGACAGTGGACGCTCTATCAAGGTTTACACCAATAGAGTCAGAATGGTCCCTAGACGTAAGATCGGTCTCCCTCATCTCGAGTCAAGTCCCGGAGCTGCAGGTAGACCTCTTTGCGACGAAAGACAACAAGAAAAAAGATCGTTATTTGTCCCCATACGAGGATTCGCTAGCGGAGGCATCGGACGCTATGTCCTAGACTGGAACAGATGGTCCAGTATTTATCTGTTCCCTCTGCCCAACCCTCTTTTGAATGTCCTCGACAAACTGAGATCCTTCAAAGGGAAAGAGGCAATAGTAGCCCACAAGTGGCCAAACAGTATGTGGGTTCCTACTGGCATTGGAACTACGACTAAAGTTCATACCGCTACCGGATCCATCCCTGTCTCAGCGAGTACAGAAGTCAACTGTCTTCGCTTCATCACAGAAAACTCGAACCTTACATCTCATGATTTTCTCTCCTTAGGGATGAGAAAAAGATTCTGGGTATCAAAACTCAATTTAGACGTTTTGGACGAAACTAGAAGACAATATGGGGCTTCAGGGAAGAAGTGCGTATCCTTTGTCAAGGCGTGAAACCAAAAGAAATCTCGACAGATTTCTATTTTTCACCTTCATGAGCTAGGTTAACCAGCCAACACAATAATATTGTGCAAGTCTTCCTTGACAAAACAGATACTATATGCCTTTCAGGTCGACCTTTCTAACAACGTTCTTAATGAATTACAAAGGCCCGTGCTAGGCTTAGCCCTTCAGCGCCTTCAAGACCCCTTTCATGGTCATTAGATAAGATTCTTCATTGCATGAACAATGAGGAATGCGCTTAGAAGGATTTGAATTAAAAGTTATATTTTTGTTTGTACTCGCTTTGGGGCCAGAGTTAGTTAAATAGTGGCTCTCTCTAGAGAGGAAGGCCATGTCCAGTTCTTGGAGGGAGAACTGAATCTATTTCCAGACCCAACGTTTCTTGCCAAGAACCAGCTACCCATCAACAGGCGGGGTCCCTAGAGAATCTGCCCTCTGAAGGAAGATGCATCTCTATGTCCAGTGGAGTGCCTAAAGGTTTATCTTCATAGAACTTCAGACTTTATGGGAGGACAGCTGTTCAGAGGAGAAACATCGGGTTCAAAGGTATCTCTGAAACAACTAGGGGCGAAACTCACCTGTGTTATTCGCAGATCAGATCCAGACAGTACACCTGTAAGTCAAGATCCGAGGAAAGTTGCTTCTTCGGTAGAATTTCTTTAATTGTATGGACGTTGGACATATTTTTTCGTACACCGGCTGGTAGTCGTCCATGGTGTTCTTTACGCACTATGCGAAGCAAGTGGAGAGACTCAAGAGGTCTGTGGTAGCAGCAGGTAGAATTCTTTAACCTTCTGTTTAAATCTGCGAGGAACAGTGTAATTAATTAGGGACGATTAATTAGGAGGGTGGTTGTGTAGTGACAGTATGTTACTACACACTGAGCGACAGGCCACCAACGTGTCCTTACGAACTATTCCATTGACGTTGGTGAACTATAGCATAATACGGACACTTGTGCCATGCGTTTCTTACGCTAGTGTAAATAAACAGTATACATACCGTATCATTTTTGTCAATAATTCGATTGAAGTGGCAAATCTGTTTCCTGTTAGATGAAACAATATTATCTGTTAACTGTTTTCTTTATTCTTTAACGGATATCATCCACATTTTATAAATGCTATAAATGTTGATCTGATATGTAGGTTTATTAAATTTTAATAAACTAGTTCATAGTGAACCCTGCGTCTTATTCGCCCACTCTCATTTTATTAGAAATGTACTGAACATTAAGATTAAAATATGGAATTTTCTATTTTTTCCTGTTTTCAGATTTTCAGCATGGCGAAGAAATATCTCAAGGAGGAGGAGTTTTTGGAGCTCCTTTTCGTCAGTAGTGATGAAGAAGAGCCTTTGACCCTTACCTTTGAAGAAGACACTATCCAAGACGACCTGGTCGACAATGAAACCTTGCTGCGTGAGGAAAACGAGGATCATTTTTTGGCTGCTGAAGTAGCGGAAACAGCGCATGAAGAGAGACATGATTTTGCTGTCTTGCACGCAGTTCGTCTTGTTTCCGTTGTTCCTGTGACTCCTGCAGAATCTCCTGTGCCTTCTTCAGCGTCTCCTGGGCCTTCTTCAGCGTATCCTGGGCCTTCTTCAGCGTCTACTGGGCCTTCTTCAGCGTATCCTGCGGTTCCTGTGCCTCATCTTAGTCCCGTGGAGATGAGGAGTAGGAAAAGGAGGAGAGGACCTCTTTTCCCTGCAGAAGGTGTGGCATTGAAGAGATTGCCGGATAACTCTTACATGGCTAGGGACAACACGAAATGGCACTCAGAGCCAAACCCAACAATGCCACCAATCTTGAAGATTGACCAGTTTGACAGTGCTGGTCCTATCATGGCTGTCTTCGGGTTTAGGACTCCTACTGAAGTTTTTGACAAATTTTTGACAAATATAATGCTTGCAGAAGTGGTCATCCACACCAATGACAAAATCCTAACCCTACGGAACAAATACAAGCGGCAAAACGACCCCACCTTCAAGGATGTGACCCTCATGGAGTTACGTGCCTTCCTTAGGATCCTCATCATGACAGGGGCACGGAAGGACAATCATCTGACAGCGGAAGAGATGTTCTCTAAGTCTCTAGGATGTCCCTTCTACAGGAGCATCATGAGTGAGCGCCGCTTCGCCTTTATTCAGAGGGCCCTACGTTTTGACAGCATTGCCACGAGGGAGGAGCGTGTGACACATGACAAATTTGCTCCCATAAGGAATTTGTGGGACCAGGTCATTGCCAATTGCATTGCCAACTATGAACCCAGTGGGCATCTCACTGTGGATGAGCAGCTCCTCGGCTTCAGGGGACGGTGCCGTTTCAGGATGTACATTCCGAATAAACCAGCAAAGTAAAAAGTTTTATTTATTCATATATATATATATATATATATATATATATATATATATATATATATATATATATATATATATATATATATATATATATATATATATATATATATATATATATTATAGATAGATATATATGCAATATTTTTAATTTTTTGGATATATATGCAATTTTTAAAAAAAAAATTTATAGGTCTAGTTTTGTTTTCTTTATATTTATTGTTCCTTTTATTTTGTTTTCTTTATATAAATATTGTTTCTTTTATTTTGTTTTCTTTATATTTATTGTTTCTTTTATTTTGTTTTCTTTATATTTATTGTTTCTTTTATTTTATTTTCTTTATATTTATTGTTTCTTTCATTTTCTTTTCTTTTCTCTTAGGTATGGCATCAAGTTAGTTATGGCATGTGATGCAGACACGTTCTACATGTGCAATGCCATTCCCTACCTGGGCAAGGGAACTACCAATAAAAGTACGCCCTTGGGAGAATACTTCACGTTGGAGCTAACCCGACCCTTCAGGAAGGCTGGGCGTATTGTTACGACGGACAACTGGTTTACTTCCCTGCCACTAGCCAAGGCTCTACGTGAACGTGGGATGCATTTAGTTGGTACTATTCGTCCAAAACCATACCTGCCTACTGTGTTGCTGTCAACGCCCATGGAATTAGGCGAATCTGTTGCCACGTATAATTACAAGGACAAGGTCACCGTTTTGTGCCAACATGTCAAGCCGACGAAAAGGATCCAGATTCTTTCCACAGTTCATCACAATCCTACAGTCATTAAGGATCATAAAAGTCACATGCACATGTTTTATAATACCACAAAGGGAGGAGTTGACACGTTCGATCAGATATATTCTGCCTTGACCTGCAGCAGGAAGACCCGGAGGTGGCCCGTATGTGTCTTCTATGGGATTATCAATCTTGTTGTGAATAATTCCTTTTTAATCCACCAAAATTTGCCTGACAACACCTTGTATAACAGGAGGCAATTTTCTGCGGAATTGGCCATGGAACTCGCCCGTGATGCAGCACTTTCAAGACTCGCAAACAAGAGGTACCTCCTAAAGGACTTGACTTACCTCATTTGCTCTGTTTTTGCAGTACAAGAGCCCGAAGACGAGAGTCCAGACACTCCAAAACGAAGTGAGAAGCGCAACAGATGCCCTCTCTGCCCTTCTTCTTCTAATGTCAGGACCAAGCTTTTGTGTAGCAAGTGCCATAAGCCTGTTTGTAACTCCCATGTCAACTACACCTGCGACCAGTGCCAACTCAAGTAGTAAGTTTCACGAATTATTTTTCTTACCCGTTTATACTTACTAAAAACAATTTTTAACCTTTTTGCTGTCATCTAGGGTCATCAGAGATTATTTATTTACCATTTTATTGCATATACATCAATTATTAGTACTCTTTCTAGATATGCCTTTCTTTTACGTCAATGGCGCACGGTACGTGTTACATTTGAACTAAGCTTCTGCCCAGTTTATATTAACTATATATAATTCCTAAGGTTTTGCCATCATTTGGGATCATTGTAGATGACTTTTGGAAAAATTCATCCAAACATAATAAGTATTACCACTATAAATATAGCATTCCTTTCACACAAATATTTTGTAGTGATTTTGTGTATACAAAAATTAACCGCTTTTTCTTTTCTTTACAGATCTAGCAGTTTTGCTGATATCGGCGATTTTTTTACGTCAAGTTGTGCACACAGGACTCTAGTTGCAGCACCCAAGTGGTTTTTTCGTTCACTGTTTTATTTTAAAGTGTCCAGTGCAACTTATTTAGGAAAAATTGTATTTTTATACTTATTTTCGTATTTATGTAAGTACAGTGTTATTTTATATTAAAAAATTTTTTTTCTCCTACACCAGTAGAAAGTAGACTCTTTAAACTAGTAATCTATAAAAAAAAAAAAATTGTAAATTGGTATCCTCCCGTTAACCCCCCCGAAAGGGAGTGTAACACATATGACACCACTTTACCTGTTACGGGCGGGTTTGGCCACCCTACCTGTCCAGGGTTAAGAAGGGTTGACGTTGTTCCCTAAGGGAATGGTGGTAGAGATGCAAGATTTGTTCCTAGGCGGATACAACTATTATCCAATAGTTAATAAGAGTAGACACATTGGGGTATATATCAGGAATTCTTACTGACATTGGTGACTCTTATACAAACTTTGCTTTATAATGTATAGGGCAAGACCACTATACAAGCTTGTCATTTTTTCATCCATAGTTATTATGTACTCCTCGAGACTTTTTCCAGAGTCTAGTACTACTCTTCACTGTCGGGGGCAAGAAGCGCTAACTTGGTTCATGCGTAGATGAAATGATGTATGACGGTATCATCGTAGGTCTCTAGGTCTAGACGGACCAGGAAAATACTTTCTTGAGAGTATGGCATCGGTTAAGAATCCACAGATACAGTAATGATCTGGTAAACTTCCATCAGGACGACATGGCCTAAGCCAAAAAAAAAACGGATTTTGCGCGAAACAAAAAATCTATTTTTCGGTGAGGTAGCCATGTCGTCCTGATGAACCCGCCCTTCCATTTATTCTAAAAGGGCTTATTGACCCCTCCCTATAATGCAGTATCTGTAGCACCTCGTACATCGCTACAAGGAATAAAGAGGGCGCTGCCGCCTTCATCAGATACACACTGGAAACAGAATAGGAGAGATTCCTTATGAACGGCTCTCTTTTCATTCTCGTTTCAGATTCTTTTCACTGTAACCCCTGGAAGCGTTAATACTGTTCGGGGTGAAGATAGCTATGTGACGTGTCAAGAATACGTCCTCCGATATTATGCGATATCCCTGTAAGAGTTATTTAGGGATATTCGTTCTAGGAGTTAGAATTCTGGATACCTTAAGGTAAATTTCTCTGGGAATATCACTGTAGTCAAATATACCCTAGGAAGCTACCCTTTAGGAACTTTCATCGGGACGACATGGCTACCTCACCCAAAAATAGATTTTTTTGCTTCGCTCAAAATCCGTTTTTTCAGCTTGTTTACATACTCGTTACCTAACACCACCTATTAAACTACCAAACAACAATCAATAAAAAGATCGTTTGATTTTTAAGTAATTTAGATTGCCAGTTTCCCAAAAACATACACTCTTTCATATTTTGCTCCTGTTTTAATTTCTGTGCTCTTAAAATAATCCTCTGACTTTTTCTATCATGCTTCATAATATGGAAATATTACATTCGTGGAAATATCTGAATTTTATACTATATTATTGAAAAAAATAATTAATATGGTATTGATTTTGGTTTCGAAAAACCCATTCGGTTGCCATACCCAGTATCACTCACCTTCGCTCAAAATGTTGGCCCAATTACGAAATATGACATGTCTATATTGTTATTTATTACTAGCCAAGCTACAACCCTAGTTGGAAATGCAAGATGCTATAAGCCCGAGGGCTCCAACATAGTAAAATAACCCAGTGAGGAAAGGAAACAAGGAAATAAATGAACAATTATAACAAATTAACAATAAATTATTGTAAAAACAGTAACAACGTCAAAACAGATAAGTCATATATAAACTATTAACAACGTCAAAACAGATATGTCATATATTAAATATAAAAAGACTCATGTTAGCCTGGTCAAAATAAAAACATTTGCTGCAAATTTGAACTTTTGAAGTTCAACTGATTTAACCACCTGATTAGGAAGATCATTCTACAACTTGGTCACAGCTGGAATAAAACTTCTAGAATACTGTGTAGTATTGAGCCTCATGATGGAAAAAGCCTGGCTATTAGAATTAACTGCCTGTCTGGTATTACGAACAGGATAGAATTGTTCAGGGAGATCTAAATGTAAAGGATGTTCGGAGTTATGAAAAATCTTATGCAACACACATGATGAACAAATTGAATGACGGTGGCAAAGATTAATATCTAGATCAGGAATAAGAAGTTTAATAGACCGTAAGTTTCTCTCCAACAAATTGAGATGAGAATCAGCAGCTGAAGAGAACGAAACCCAAAACAAGGTAGAATGAAAGAATCAAAATATTTCTTCAGAATAGATTGATCACTGAAAATCTTGTAAGATTTTCTCAATAATGAATATTTTCACATGAAACTGCAGTTTGTGGTTATTACATTAACAATGCAAGTGAAATAAAAAAAATAATTGCCGACTTGATTCTATGAATGTTTACTTTTTTTTATTTATTTTTTTTTTTTGACGATAGGTGACTTGCAGATTATAAAACACTTCCGTACACATTTAAGCTACAATGTTTTGTAATGACCCTTGTGGGTCATGTTTGTTGATAAGATACAACAATATATGAGAATACCAATTAAAGAATGTGGATATCGTAAACATAATTTTATTCTCATATTTATCTAGCACATTTCGTTAACTGCAGATTTTAAACAAACCCAGTAACGTCAAAAACCGCAAAATCATCTATCACTTTCTAATGATATCAGATTATGGAGACTTTCCTCAATGCTTTAGAAAAATAAATAGTTTCTAATCCTCTCTGCACCCAGCGTCCTTGCGGTGTGCCATCTATTGTGTTTGCCATGACTTTTTTTTTTTTCAAAAGCTTCGGTGATTCATAGTGAGGAGGTCTAAGGGAACGAACTTTTGTTCATGATAGTACATATACGTTCATATACATACAACATTAATATCATAAACATATAATCATGTATATATCAATACTTATATCTAGCATAACACTATATAGTGCCAATATACTTATGCATACTATATAAAATAATTGTACCCTTTAATGAATGGTAGCTTAGGTCTAAATATTAATTTCACAGCGACGTTTTTTATTCACAATACATTCAATTCTACATTAAGTGAATAATGTTTTTTTATATAGCTTACAAATCTCTTTACATATAAAGGCGTCGAGTTTATACATTCCATGACCAATATTCAATTTGTTTTCAAAGGTTTCTTTTATGAAACTGGACTCTATGATGTTTTTTTCCACTAAGTTATTTGAATGAACCAATTTTATTGCACCTGACCAATTAATGGTGTGATTTTTATCTCTAAAGTGAGCAAAGAGTGCATTATTATCTTGAGAGTATCTGCCACTTTTCTTATGTTGTTCAATTCTCTTTTCTAGGGCTTTACCAGTTCGACGTGGTGGGGCAGAATAGAAGGGGAGCCGTATCAAGGTTACCCACAGTCTCCCAATACTATTGAGTATGACAACAGCGCTATGTTCAGTATGGCGGACATTCCTTGTAGCATTGAGCATGGTGCTACAGATACAGTAGTTTGGGAGGAATACTGTGAAGATCTTTTTTCTAGAAAAGACAGGGGGTCCATCTGGACGTCATGGCCATCTCACTCAAAAATAGATTTCTCTCTTCGCTCAAAGTCCGTGGTTTGGGCTTAAGCCATGTCGTCCTGATGGAAGCATACGAGAGTATTAGTGTATCTATGGATTTTGATCAGGGCCTTAACCTTGGAATCTTCAGCTTTGAGTGCTGCCCGGACCTCCCTTGGTCCCTCATCCATGCCTGCCTGTAGAGCCAGACAGCATTGGTCAGGAAGCCTGAATTAGATTCTCCTCTTCCTTATATGCACTCTTTCGGATTTCCGGGCTTGGAGGTAGTTTACGCTCTTATCCCGGCATCCATTCTGTTTTCTTCAAGTGCTGTACCCGACCCGGCTGCCGGCCTGTGAGGCCGGCAGCCGGGCAGTTGTAGTCCTCTGGTTCTTTTGCTGCTGGCCGGCATCGGTTGTTTACCTTTGCCGGCCGGCTATTGTCAGCCCTTGTCTGCCGGTCGCTATGAGCAGTGGCCGGCAGCCGGGTACTACCTTGTGTAGTTGCCGGCCGGCAGTCATTGCCGGCCGACATTGGCTGTTGCCGGCCGGCACATGCATTTGAACCAGCGTTCTGCCGCTTTATAGCTGTTAAGTAGTATACTTTAAAGCTAGTTATGGTGTGTGCCGGCCCCTGTACTGTACCAGTATTCTTCAGTATAACATATACTGTAGGAAGAAAACTATAGTATAAGTTTTGGTACAGCGCTGTGTGTTCTAACATTTTTGTGTTGTCTTGCTCAGCCCTTTGGTGTGGCCTTACAGATAAGAAAGTGAGTTCTTTCTTGTCTATTATCTGGGATTTTAAAATCATATCTTAGGTGTGAGCTCCACCTGTTTCCTCTGGAAATTTTTCATTGGTTACTCTAGGACAGATTAACCATACAATTTTATTATCTGGAAGGCTGCAACAATTGGTTGTGTGGGGAAACACAAGTGTGTGTCTTTCCTTTCTGATTTGTTATGCTAACTGTGCATATCCAGTGATACCTAGTTCACGTGATACTCACGGAAATTTCTTCTCTTTGCAGGAGGTACGTCCGAAGTGCGGAAGTGCTTTCTGTAACGTCCGCAGTAAGAACTTCTGCGGACATGAGTTATGTAGGAGGCACACAGCATGCGCTGTCTCCAAGGGTGATCTCCGGTATTGGGACCCCCAGGTATGTACCGAGTGCTCTAACCTGATTACTGAGGCTTTTGATTCCCCTAAGACAGTGGAATCAAGGGATATAGCAAGGGAGAAGCTTCGCACCTGGGTAAGGGGCTTCCAGAAGAACACCTCTGGACCTTATCTTCCAAGTGAGAAGATGAGGGCTTACCTTTTCCCTAGGGCATCAGCTGATGCAGTGATTCCCCAGCCTCAAGAGGAGATCCCCTTAGTTCAGAGCCAGGTGGATGCTGAAGTGGCGGTCGCCTTGCAAGACATCCAGTTGGACAACAGGATGTCAGACGTGTCCGAGCGTCTGGAGGAAGACCTCCTGGCAGGAGGCCAGGATGAAGATCAAGCCCCAGACATTGTAGAGGAAGAAGCCAACGAGGTGTCGGCTGCTCCGGTTCTGATCCCTGAACCTATTCCCTCAACATCGTCCGTTCTCCCAGTAGAGCTGGGACAGGCCCTCTCCTCCATTGTTGGAATGATCCAACAAATGCAGAAGGAGAATATGGAGAAGGCGGCTGCAATGGAACTGCAGATGCAGAAGCTTGCAGCATCACGTGGGCCCCAGAAAAGGCTCAATGTTAAAGACCTTCCCTTGCGCTCAGATACTAACCCGTGGAGATATGCTGAGCATATGCCGATGACGACTGGAATGATCGTCATGTTGGATAAGCTGGGTGCAGTTCCCCTTGAGGAGGTGAAATTCTGGCCCAGCAAAGGGTCATATCCGGACTGTTATGTCCGGTTGAGGAAGGAACCAGCTTCAAAGGAGGAGACAGAGCCGAAGGAGGTCATAGTGATGGACCATGCTAAGGCTCAAGCTTTGCTTTCATCTTCGATGAAAGAGATCGGCTTCACGAACTCAAAGGTAGCTGCATTGAGTAAGAAGCTCCCTTCCTTTGTGTCCTCTCCTGCTAGAGCCTTCCCCTTTTTGCAGAAAGGGTTTGCGGCTGTATTAAAAGCAGTCGAGGCTGGCAAGTCTTGCCCCTCCCTGGAGGGGTGTAAACCCTTGTCGCTGGCCCTACCCATGGACCACAAGGACTGGAAGGACGTCCATCTTACCTTCTCAGTCGGGAAGTTGGAGGCTGATATTGGCGGACGTCAGTTCGGTGAGAACCTCACTAAGCTGTCTGACTTTCTTTTGCGGAGAGAGCTCGGGACAAAAGAAAGACTGGCTGCCTCAATGTCTCTTCAGACCACTCTTGAGACGATGGCAAGTGACCAAAAGGTCCATGAAATGTTCATGGTAGTGGCCAAGATTCATCTGGCCACAGTGACGAGGGATCTTTACAGTTTCGTCAGGGCGAGGAGAGCTTGTAGGGAGTTTGTGTTCACCTCTGCTACGGTGAGGCACGAGCCAAGGAAACTAATCTCCTCCAACATTTGGGGCAAAGACCTTTTCCCTAGCGAATTGGTCAAAGAAGTTGTGGATAAGGCCGCCACGGAGAATAGAAATCTTCTCCGGAAGTGGGGCCTGTCTATCAAGAGAAAGTCTTCCCCGGATGAGGGTCCCCAACCAAAGAGGAAGACTAAAAGGACTAGGCTACTGTCCCGGCCAGCCAAGCCAGTTGAACAGTAACAGCAACAGCAATTGCGATGCCTTCAGTGCCCCAGATGGTGGCACAAACCCCGACCACTTTCCAGTGGGTACCCCAGGCCGTGTCGACGCAGTCCCCGGCATTCAACCCAACGTTCGAAGGGCAGTCAACTTCCTTTCGAGCAAAGCCTAGAGGAGCAGCCAGAGGCTCGTCTGGGCGCCTCTCAAGGGGAAGGGGATTCAGGGGTGGTCGCGGTCAGGGAGGCAAGACCTCTGAACAACAGTCCAAATGAGATGATACCGGTAGGAGGGAGACCTCAGAATTTTCGGGATCGGTGGACCTTCGATCCCTGGGCCCACAGCCTACTCAAGAATGGACTGAGCTGGAGCTGGTACAGCACTCCACCCCCGTGCCTTATGTTTTTCCAACACTCCACCCCCGTTCTGAAGGAGTACAACCAAGATCTGTTGGAGGAAGAAAGTGATCCGAAGGGTAAAGTCCATCAAATTCCAAGGGAGGCTGTTTTGTGTTCCCAAGAAGGACTCGGAAAAACTCAGAGTCATTCTGGACTTGTCGCCACTCAACAAGTTCATAGCGAACGGCTGGTTCCAGATGCTAACACTGCAACACATAAGGACCTTACTGCCCAAGAGGGCATATACCGTCTCCATATACTTGTCAGATGCCTATTGGCACGTTCCAATCAACCGTTGACTCTCCCCCACCAAGGGTTCAAGCTACAACGAAGACTATACGCCTTCAGAGCCATGCCATTCGGGCTAAATATAGCTCCAAGGATCTTCTCGAAGCTTGCGAGCGTAGCTCTCAAGCAATTACGCCTAAAGGGAATTCAGGTAGTAGCCTACCTGGACGACTGGCTGATGTGGGCAGCATCCAAGACAGAATGCTTGCAAGCTTCCATTCATGTGATCTAGTTCCTAGAGTATCTAGGCTTCAAGATCAACAGAAAAAAGTCTCGATTTTCTCCATCTCAAAAGTTCCAGTGGCTGTGAATCCACTGGGACCTAATGTCACACCGTTTCTCCATCCCAGCTAAGAAAAAGAAGGAGTTAGCGGGGTCTGTCAAGAGACTTCTAGATTCCGAAAGGATATCAAGACGCGAGCAGCAGAGAGTACTGGGTTCTATCCAGTTTGCTTCGGTGACAGACCCGGTGCTAAGAGCTCAGCTAAAGGATGCAACCGGAGTTTGGAGAAGTTATGCATCAAACGCGCGAAGAGATCTGAGAAGACCAGTTCCGTTTCGTCTACGTATTCTTCTCAGGCCTTGGTCACAAGCCAGACATCTAAAGAAGTCGGTTCTCCTTCAGCCACCTCCCCCGTCGGTGACAATTCACTCAGACGCCTCGAAGGAGGGATGGGGAGGTCACTCTCATCGGAAAAAAGTCCAGGGAACTTGGTCCAGGCTATTCAAGACCTTTCCCATAAACTTTCTAGAAGCTATGGCAGTGCTCCTTACCTTAAAGAAAGTCTCCTCGCGTCACTCGATCCACATATAGTTGGTGCTGGACAGCGAGGTAGTTGTGAGATGCTTGAATCAACATGGATGAAGGTCACCACCTCTAAACCAGGTGATGTTGGCCATTTTCCGATTGGCGGAAAAGAAGAAGTGGTACCTGTCGGCAGTTCACCTTCAAGCAGTCCGCAATGTGACAGCGGACGCTCTATCCAGGTTCACACAAATAGAGTCGGAATGGTCCCTAGACGCAGGAATATTCTCCTTCATCTTGAGTCAAGTCCCAGAACTGCAGATAGACCTCTTTGCGACGAAAGACAACAAGAAGTTGCCCCTGTACGGGTCCCCGTACGAGGACCCCTTAGCGGAAGCAGTGGACGCGATGTCCCTCGACTGGAACAGATGGTCCAGGATTTATCTGTTCCCTCCTCACAACCTTCTGTTGAGGGTCCTCAACAAACTGAGATCCTTCAAGAGGGTAGCGGCAATAGTGGCCCACAATTGGCCGAACAGAGTGTGGTTCCCCTGGCATTGGAACTACGGCTGAAGTTTCTACCTCTACCAGATCCAGTTCTGACCCAGCGAGTCTAGAAGTCTACTGTCTGCGCTTCATTACAGAAAACCCGGACCCTGCAGCTCATGATTTTCTCTCCCTAGCGGTGAGAAAACGTTTCGGGATTTCGAAAGCCAGAATAGACTTCCTAGAGGAAAATAAGAGCAAATATACTAGAAGGCAATAAAGTTCCAAAAGCCTGTGGTAGGCTCAGACCTTCAGCACTTCCAAAGCCCATTTTCATGGTCTTTAGACAAGTTCTTCATTTCACTTCTCTGTTGAGCAATGAAGAGGGTGCGTTAAAGGATTTGACCCATAAAGTTATTTTCCTATTTGCACTCGCGCCCGGGCCCAGGGTTAGTGAGATTGTAGCCCTCTCGAGAGAGGAAGGTCTTGTTCAGTTCCTGGATGGGGGAGAACTGAACCTGTTTCCGGATCCTACGTTTCTCGCCAAGAATGAGTTACCCACCAACAGAAAGAAGATGCATCTCTTTGTCCAGTAGAATGCCTAAAGGTCTATCTTCATAGAACTTCAGACTTCAAGGGTGGTCAACTATTCAGGGGAGAAACATCAGGCTCAAATTTATCACTGAATCAACTCAGGGCAAAAATCACATATTTTATTCGCAGAGCGGATCCTGACAGTACACCCGCAGGTCACGATCCGAG
>NC_090729.1:55321439-55323939 GCF_036898095.1 Palaemon carinicauda
TGGTCCAAGTTTGGGTGGAGATGAGGTTTGGGCACTGATCATATAATATATGGTGTCTCTCTAAGGCACTGTCCTGATTGCTAAGGCAATGTCACTGACCCTTGCCTTTGCCATTCATGAGAGACCTCTAAACCTTTAAACAATAGATGAAACCGTACGTGTATATACTTATAAACTGCTAATTTTGTTTTGAGCCTGAACAAAAGCAATCGATTTATGTTTATAAATGATGGGATACTGCGAAAAGGCAAGGGCGTTAGTTTGATACCAGGGGGCCACTTAAAACCGGTTTCAGATTACCCCAGGGAGTAGCTTAAAACCGGTTTCAAGTTAACCCCCGGTAGCCTGAAACGGGATTCAAACTATCCGGGGGTAAGATTTGGAGGGAGTAATTTGAACCCGATACAACGGTGAGTACGAGAAATTCTATGTATTTGATGAATTTTATATCTCTATCTCCTGCATATTTTTTCTGTTTTGTTTATCCTCATCATTTTATAAGCCACAAACGCTCAAAATTCAATCATTCGTAAAATAAATTGGATGAGGATTTTTTTTTTTTTTTTTTTTTTTTTTTTTTTTTTTTTTTTTTTTTTTTTTTTTTGCATATGGTCTCGCATGCACCCCATTATTACGGCTATAATGTAGCCCCTGATTATATTTTATACATAAATGCTATTACAAAAACCATTCTAAGCCCTTTATGCTAGGCCAAATTAGATATATATACTAGGGGAAGACAGATACGGCTTTATTAACGATATGAAATTTGACTTTACATCAAATGAAAGCACCAATGATAAATCAATAAACATATTTTGAGATTTAGAAGGCACTAGATGCATTCTTTAATGCAGTGAAAAAAAGGCAGTAATTTTTTTCGCTCTAAGCTTCATATCACGAGAGATTTGTTACATGGAGAAAAGTTTAACATCCCTATTTCTCCAGTGTTCTATAAAACTGAATTTTTGTTATTTTAACAACGGAGAATACTGTTTGAGCAAAACACTAAATATATATATTATTCTAGAAACTTAAAACACTCAAGGCGAGTATCTAATTTCTTAAATATATCTATTTTCTTAGATATCAGTGTTAATGATTAATGTTAACATTTTCCTCACAAATCCTAGTAATCTTTTTCATTCCTCATATTCTTCTTGAGAAATCCCACTTAACAGTCTCGCCTCATACCTGCGGACTATTCTCAGGTAATACACATGGCAATATTTTCTATGAGTATAAGTTTTAGGTATCTTCTTGGGGTAGAAGAGGTAAAAACACGAGAGTGTATACGTATGACATTAAACAATCTCTCCACTTAATCCCAGTGCCCCGCAGCCACTATTCTGCCTCTGAGATATTCATCAGCACCCATTCAAAGTGAATTCGTATAAACTCAAGGTAAGTTAGCTCCAATTACAGTACAAACCTCATTTATATTTTCCTCCTTTAAGAGTCTCTTACATCATCTTATTTTACATGTTCTGGCGAGCCGCCAAATCTTTCCTTTAGAAATGTAATTTCTATTTGTGTTTGCTTTTTTATATTTGCACACAAGCTCACCTGCACTTTTCTGTATTATGCCAAAATGTCCAGATTTATGTTTCGGTGCACTGTAATAGACGTTTAAAGTCTCGTTTACATGGCATTTTACTAATCGTTTTTCTCCTTTGTAGCGATGCTTATTCTGACATTTGTTTCCTCCGTCATTTTTTATTACTATTGTTTGTTTTTGTTTCTTTAATCAAGGTGTTTTCTTTTTTTATATCCATGATTATATTTAATTTCTAATATTGCGTTCCTTACCATAAAATATCAGCTATGTTTTTTTTTCTATAAAAGCCTCCTTTCAACAGGAATGCTCGTGTTGGATATTAGATATGGCTACTTGGCACCAGTTGAAATACCTGTCCGACAGTGTGTTCTCTAAGGACTGCCTGTTTTTGTGAAATTGAGTAATCTCTCTCTCTCTCTCTCTCTCTCTCTCTCTCTCTCTCTCTCTCTCTCTCTCTCTCTCTATATATATATATACATATATATATATACATATATATATATATATATATATATATATATATATATATATATATATATATATATATATATATATATATATATACATATAATATATATATATATATATATATATATATATATATATATATATATATATATATATATATATATATATATATATATATATATATATATATATATATATATATATATATATATTCCTTTCTGAGTGAAGATACCTTAACGTGGTAAGAGGGTTTGTGTTTAGCCCTGATAAGCAAAGCTGTACTAGTCAGGGACACCCAAACTATGTTTGTTTGTTGTGAGCGATCAGACCAAAAGGGTACCACTAACACCAATCCGCAGTAGCCAGCGTGGTTATGAGAAACCGAATCCCATACATGGATAATGGCATGTCCGAGGCTTTTGTCTTGTAGTAGGCTAGGAACGGCTGCATTTTTGTTGTTCTTCTTTTGCGTAT
>NC_090729.1:55328939-55331439 GCF_036898095.1 Palaemon carinicauda
TATATATATATATATATATATATATATATATGCATGGGAAAGGCTGGTGACAGAGGCTTGCACTGTTCGAGGTCCTCTTGATGTTGTTCGAGAGTCCTGGGAGGGAGACGTCCCTGAGATCAATTTATTAGATTATGTGTCTAATCTAGGTGATACGTTAACAAGGGCTTGGAAATTTTCAGGTGAAAATTTATTGTGTAGCCAAAAAAGAATGAAGTACTTTT
Organism: Palaemon carinicauda; assembly: GCF_036898095.1. NCBI lineage: Eukaryota > Metazoa > Arthropoda > Malacostraca > Decapoda > Palaemonidae > Palaemon > Palaemon carinicauda. Next base: position 55,329,164 of record NC_090729.1, read on the forward strand.
TTGACAGAAGGTCTAAAGCACGTGACTTTGCGGTAGGCGACAAAGTTTTGGTTTTGTTACCCATTCCTGGAAATCCATTGAAAGCATCTTTTTCAGGTCCTTGGAAAATTCTGAAAAAAATTAGTGAAGTTAATTATTTAGTAGAGACTCCCAAGAGAAGGAAACCTTTTCAGCTTTGCCACATAAATATGTTGAAGGCTTATGTAGAACGGGAGAAAGTCACTCCCGTGGCAACCATGGGGAATGCTGTAGTTTCCGAGAACGATAAACTTTTTTCTTTTTCAGAGGGGGAAAGTATTGATAATAATTGTTTTAATGGAAGTGAATGGCGTTCAGATAATAAGAATTCTTTGAAACATTTTTCTGGTATGGTTTCTCATTTAAGTAATGAAGAACAAAAGTCTTTAAAGAAATTGGTATTTAATTATAATGAATTATTTTCGGATGTACCGGGAAGGACTAATGTCCTTGAACATGACGTGGACGTAGGTAGTGCCACTCCTGTGAAACGAGCGCCTTACATGTTGAATCCCTTTAAAAATGAGGTTGTGGCGAAGGAAGTTGATTATATGCTAAAACATGACCTAATTGAACCTAGTCAAAGTCCTTGGTCATCCCCTGTTGTATTGGTAAAGAAACCCGACGGTAATTTCAGGTTATGTTTTGATTACCGTAAATTGAATGAAGTGTCTAAGTCTGATTGTTACCCATTACCACGAATTGAGGATTGTATTGATCGTATGGGTAAGGCCAAGTACATTAGTAAATTCGATTTGCTGAAAGGTTATTGGCAGGTTCCTCTTTCGAAGCGGGCAAGGGCCCTGTCCGCTTTCGTAACACCCCAGGGACTTTTTCAATGTAAAGTGATGCCGTTTGGTATGAAGAACGCGGCTGCCACCTTTCAGAGGTTAATGAATACTTTAGTCTATGGTTTAGAGGGGTGTGTAGTTTATATTGATGATATTGTTATTTATAGTAATGATTGGGAAACTCATTTAAAACGTATTAGGGCACTGTTTGAGGTTTTGAAGAAAGCTGGTTTAGTAATTAATTTAAAGAAAAGTGAATTCGCAAATGCGAGGGTCGTATATTTGGGTCATGAAGTTGGTAATGGTAAAGTTGCTCCTAAGCAAGCAAATATCGAATGTATTGAAAAAATGTTAATCTCTAAGTGCAGGAGGGATGTCAGAAGATTCCTTGGGTTGGGTGGTTACTACCGAAGGTTGGTTAGAAATTTTTCTGACATCGCCGATCCTTTGACTAATCTCTTAAGATAGAAGGTAGCTTTTGTCTGGACTGATGAAACACAAAGGGCTTTTGATAATTTAAAAAGAGTATTCATTAATTTCCCTGTCTTAAGAGCTCCTGATTTTGACCTTCCTTTTTCTCTTGCCACGGATGCAAGTGACGTTGGTGTAGGAGCGGTGTTGTTGCAGAATGACGAGCAGGGAGTTTCTCATCCTGTCGCATTCTTTTCAAAAAAATTGTCCTCCGCCCAACGTAGGTATTCCACTGTGGAGAAAGAGACTCTTGCTTTAGTATTTGCTATTAACCATTTTCAGGTTTATCTCTCCTCCTCAGATACACCTATTAAGGTCTTGACGGATCATAATCCCCTGACCTTCATCAGCAGATACAAGAATAAAAATCAAAGATTGATGAGGTGGAGTCTCATGCTGCAAGAGTGGAATTTAGAATTTTCCCACATCCCAGGAAAAGATAATATTGTTGCCGATTTTCTCTCTTGCAGCGTTGAATATTAGTTGATTGACAGAGGGGTATGCAGTTATTAAAGGTAGTATCTGTATCGTTCTAATTATGGTGTGTGTGCTGTTGAAGTGGGCACGTAGTGAGTAGAAGCAAATGTATATTTAAAATTTATTAAACATGGTTTGTTTACAGAAGACTATAATGTTTTGGTTATAGTATATGGGATCTGTAAGGTTAAAAGGTGAGGGTGATCACTGGTACTTTCTAATGATTGATTAATTAGATGGGTCATGGGCTCACGGGTCTGTAGCACAACACAGCCGTTTTTTAGGCGCTACAGGCTGGTGTATGAGTGGTACCCTAGACTATGTTAAGGTGAATCTACTAAGGTTTAGAGGTGTCAGGTACGATAAGGTTTATAATAAGCTAAGAAAAGAGATAGGCACTAATCTGGTATTCTGTATTTTCAGGCTAATAATTACGCTTCATCGATTTTGTTTGTTTGTTTGCGCAGGGGAGTCCTGTGGTGGTCTTCTCTGTGTCTTTCGGTGTGTGTGTATGTATTG
>NC_090729.1:55352914-55360414 GCF_036898095.1 Palaemon carinicauda
ATGATCTTATCCACGCAGGGCACTCGAGTAATCTCTCTTATAGTTTCAATTCGAATCTAGTCATGCCATTTAGCTCCCAATATCCTTCTGAAGGATTTTTTTTTCTAAATCTAGTAAGTTTAATGGATGTTGTTTCATTGTCACACCATGACTCGTGTCAATACAGTAACACCGATATCACTATACTGATATATAGTGTGAATTCTCTAAGTAATTTCCGGCAATTTGATCTCCGAATTTCACTTCACGTAGCCCTTGTCTAATTTGCTTTTTTTAAATCTTTTACTAAGTTCTAATTCCAAAGTCCCAGTATTGTAGATCATATTTCATCTCAAATGATTTTACCTCATTCCATAATAACGCTAGACTCCACAAATTTGGCCGGTGTGCACTATCAAGGTGTTGTTCATTGTCCCCAGATACCATCAAAAGTGGATCTCTTTATTCTACGTATAGCCGTACAACATATCTCAATATGAAAATTTGGTCATTGCAACTTTTACCTTTTCTACATCCAGCTTGCTCATCTCACATCTTTTCATCAATATTTCTCTCCAGTCTCATTAGAATAAGCACACTACAGTATATATTTTCATTGCAACTGATGTAAGTATTATGCCTCTGTAATTATTGCAATCAGTCAGGCTACTTTTTTTTTTTTTCAGCTATTTTCACCGTCATTCCTAACTCCTATTCATCAGGTTTTGCCTTTTCATGCCACATTCTACAAAATATTTTTGTAAGTAGTCTGGGAATCCTTCATCTTTACCAGTCTCATCGCAAAAGCTATTCCATCGTATCCCGGGGTTTTCCATCTATTTATTCATTTTTTTTTTGGGGGGGGGCAACAAAATCCAAGAAAAAAAATGAAAAAATAAAGAAGGTTCGATTCCATAAAAAATGCTATATCTAGGAAATACGGGAAAAGACAGTATATTCACGCCTTCCACATCTAGTCTGCCAACCTTTCCCAGTTTTTCAAGGGAGAAATAACTAATAAAACTCACATAAAAACCTTTATCTTCTTCCGGTAGTCAAACATGGAAGGGAGTTACTCATTTGCAATCAATTAAACGAACAACACTTAAGTTTAAATTGAGTTTTCATGCCAGTTTCATTGGATTTTTTAGTGGCAGGAAATCCGGTGATGAATTTCTTATTAACTAATCTTTGATCTATGCATATGTGGAATTGAATGATAAGATATACGCAACTGTGCAAATATTAAGAAGAACTTCATAAGTTTTGTTCATAATGTTGCTTGAAAAAGATTTTATATTACTCAGATTCTGCGAAGCATTTTATAATGTTATATATACATATATATACCAAGGCACTTCCCCGAATTTTGGGGGGTAGCCGACATCAACAAATGAAACAAAACCAAAAGTGGACTTCTACTCTCTACGTTCCTCCCAGCCTGACAAGGGACTCCACGGAGTTCAGCTGGTACTACTAGAGTGCCACAGCCCACCCTACCCCATTACCCATCACAGATGAAGCTTCATAATGCTGAATCCCCTACTGCTCCTACCTCCGCAGTCATCTAAGGCACTGGAGGAAGAAGCAGGGCCTACCGGAACAGCGTCACAATCGCTCGCCATTCATTCCTATTTCTAGCACGCTCTCTTGCCTCTCTCACATCTATCCTCCTATCACCCAGAGCTTTCTTCACACCATTAATCCACCCAAACCTTGGCCTTCTTCTTGTACTTCTCCCATCAACTCTTGCATTCATCACCTTCTTTAGCAGACAGCCATTTTCCATTCTCTCAATATGGCCAAACCACCTCAACATATTCGTATCCACTCTAGCTGCTAGCTTATTTCTTACACCCGTTCTCACTCTCACCACGTCGTTCCTAACCCTATCTACTCGAGATACACCAGCCATACTCCTTAGACACTTCATCTCAAACACATTCAATTTCTGTCTCTCCATCACTTTCATTCCCCACAATTCCGATCCATACATCACAGTTGATACAATCACTTTCTCATATAGAACTCTCTTCACATTCATGCCCAACCCTCTGTTTTTTACTCTTCCCTTAACTGCCCCAATACTTTGTAACCTTCATTCACTCTCTGGCGTACATCTGCTTCCACTCCACCATTTGCTGCAACAACAGACCCCAAGTACTTAAACTGATCCACCTCCTCAAGTAACTCTACATTCAACATGACATTCAACCTTGCACCACCTTCCCTTCTCGTATATCTCATAACCTTACTCTTACCCACATTAACTCTCTACTTCATTCTCTCACCCACTCTTTCAAATTCTTTCACTAGTCGGTCAAGCTTCTCTTCTGTGTCTGCAACCAGTACAGTTTCATCCGCAAAGAACAACTGATTTACCTCACATTCATGGTCATTCTCGTCTACCAGTTTTAATCCTCGTCCAAGCACTCGAGCATTCACCTATCTCACCACTCCATCAACATACAACTTAAACAACCACGGTGACATCACACATCCCTGTCTCAGCCCCACTTTCACCGGAAACCAATCACTCACTTCATTTCCTATTCTAACACATGCTTTATTATCTTTGTGGAACGTTATCACTACTTTCAACAACCTTCCACCAACTCCATATAACCTCATTAAATTCCACATTACTTCCCTATCAACTCTATCATACGCTTTCTGCAGATCCATAAACGCATCATACACCTCCTTAGATTTTGCTAAATATTTCTCGCATATCTGCCTAGCTGTAAAAAATCTGATTCATACAACCCCTACCTCTTCTAAAACCACCCTGTACTTCTAAGATTGCATTTTCTGTTTTATCCTTAATCCTATTAATCATTACTCTACCATACACTTTTCCAACTACACTCAACAAACTAATACCTCTTGAATTACAACACTCATGCACATCTCCCTTACCCTTATATAGTGGTACAGTACATGCAAAAACCTAATTTACTTGTACCATTGATAACACAAAACACATATTAAACAATCTCACCACCCATTCAAGTTCAGTCACACCCCCTTCCTTCAACATCTCAGCTCTAACACCAGCCATACCAGATGCTTTTCCTACTCTAGTTTTATCTAGTGCTCTCCTCCCTTCCTTTATTGTAATTTCTTTCTCATTCTCATCTTCCATCACTGATACCTCAACACCTTCAACAGCAATTATATCGGCCTCCCCATTATCCTCTGCATTTAGTAAACTTTCAAAATATTCTGCCTAGCTTTTCCTTGCCTCCTCTCCTTTTATCAACCTTAAATTTCCATCTTTCACTGTCTCTTCAATTCTTGAGCCAGCCTTCCTTACTCTCTTCATTTCTTTCCAAAACTTCTTCTTACTTCCTACCATACACATCACTTGCAATCCCAACAAAATTTTATTTTACTAACTTCCACTCCTCCTCTAAATTACCAGCTTCTCTTACTCTCACTGTGTCATACGCCATTTTCAACCTTTCCTGATATTTGCTTTGTAACCCCGGTTTTATTAGCTCTCCAACCCTCACTAGCTCCCTTTTACATCCACCTACTCTAATCCCCCACTTTTTTGCTACAACTAATTTACCTTCCACCAAAAAATGATCAGACATACCGTTAGCCATACCCCTAAACACGTGCACGTCTTCCAATCTTCCAAACATTCTTTTAGTTATCAACACATAATTCATTAAAGCCCTTTCTACTACTCTTCCAGATGCCACTCTTACCCTTGTATACTTCTTTTTTATAAGAGTGGTAAATGGAAGAGTAGTAGAAAGGGCTTTAATGATATAAAGGAATGTAATTCATTAATAAAGGATGCTAATGTTAATGACTCCCAATTCAAAAATTATTTTTACTCTCTGCTTCGGATGGAATCGTAAAACTTCATATTACTTGATTAACTTCTATACATATACCTGCCTGTTATACTGTGATATTTTCTGACTACACGGAGGCTACAGATTAAATGCTAACGGTAAGAAACTACATATGAGCAAATCGAATAACTTGCACTCCAGTCTAAAAATAACGTGTAAAACAGAATTTTGAGAAAATTTTTAATATTTTTCTCCAATCAAATAGTACTCATAGAACATAATATCATACTCAATTGAGATAGAGACCAGCCAGTTTGTCCTATTTATTTTTTCTTCGTAGTTTTTACAGGTTAATTTGTAGTAAACTCACGATTCGGTATCCGTTTCGTTTTGGTAAACTTTAATAAAGGTGCTTCCTATGGTCTTGGAATATGAACAAAAATAATACTAAGGGGTTATCACTATCAAAATTCTTAGCTATATTTTGATACTTTCTATGTAACGGAGTTTTAGGGCCGATTCTGTTTTTGAAACACCTTTGATTTCTCAGTAAAGGATCTTGATAATATATTATGTGATTTTTTTTACTTCTTCTATGCCATGTTATAAGTCGGGTTGCATTCTTGGTTGAGTTGTTTACCAATGAATTTTAATTCTATATATAAGTAGGATTGGGAACAAATCCTTAATTCTTTAAGGTAAAGATTACAAGCACAAACTACTCCAATCTTTAAAGAAGTTTTATGGTAACTGAAGAAGTAAATATCAGAACTAGAAAATGTTGATTTTCTATACAAAGTTAAGAATTCCCTTATAACTAATATATCTGAAAAGATAGTTTTCCATCTTCCTTTTTTTCCATTCAGTTTTTAATTTTATGCTAGCGACTACAGAATTTAGATTGTTGCAGCAAACATTAAAATCTCCCCAGCTATTATTCCAAAACATAAAAATGTCAAACAACATAGCGCTACGAAACCTTGTTCATAGCTTTAACAGTCGTTAAAGAATCAAAGCACTCGAAGTATAGTTGCTAGAACTAAGGTTAACTGACTGTCCATTTTTTTTTTACCTAATGAACTTAAAATGAAATGTTTCGGGATATGTGTGTGCAGAAAAAAATCTCTTGAAATGTACGCAGAAAATCAACTAATTTTTTGGATATATTATAAAGAAGAACGTTTGCTTGAAACTTTTGGGAACAAAGGTATGCCACGATCATAGGTTTTTGGGAGCCCAGAGAAATATGGTGAACGAGGGTTAATATTTTGAACCTTTTCAAGAACTTAATATATTTATTTATTGTTGCCTATTTTTTTTTCTTAGTGTCCCCAAATCTCTAAAATTAATGATTAATCATTTAGTTCATCTGTTTTTGATCCACCGTAGCTCGCTTCGTTCGTAATTTAACATCATGTCACTACTCTGTTCTGGCCAGAGATACAGTATATGGATGTACTATACTACCCACCGAGTATTCGATGGTATCCTAATTTTCTAATAAGTGACTTGGTTTAATTTGTTTTTAACAATCGGACTATTGAACTGTCGGACTAAATCAAACCTTTATTTGGTAATGATCAGTTTTTACATCACCCCAATTTCTCTCTCTCTCTCTCTCTCTTTTTTTTTCTTTCATTTAATAAGCATCGGATTATTTTTTTTCTTTTTTTTTTAAAGCGACAAAACTCTTTTACTGTTCAATGGAAATTGTGTTATCTGCACTGTACTAAAGGCCTTTAAATGTGCATTGAGGACAAGTATTCGATTTCCTAAATTAATTCTATACTATATTTTTCTATAAAGAGAAAATTCATGTAAAATTCCACGATACACATTACCCATTATGGGAATTAAACAAACTGTGATGAATACCAGTCTTATGTATTCTGAACATGATTGTATTCACGATGCTATTGAATAAATGTTAATTATTTCTCATTTTAGTGCAAACTGAAGACTGGAATGGGCTTGGCATCTCATGAAAACCAAATGTCAATACATGAAAAGCATTTTGTTAAAATATTGTCTTAACTATATTATTTATCTCCTCTTTTTAATTATGATGTCATCAACCTAATAACAAGAAATGCTAGATGAGCATATTTTTTATATATAAATAAAGTGGAAAAGTTGATGCTTGAAGATGTAACTGAGTTGGTCTGGTTCATTGAAATATAAACTGCAAACTAGTGGAAAATGTATGTGGGACGCTTAGCTAAAATCTCGATTATTATTATTATTATTATTATTATTATTATTATTATTATTATTATTATTATTATTATTATTATTATTATTATTATTATTATTATTATCAAAGTAAGAAAAACTGGTAATTTGGTAATTTAGAGGAGGACTGGAAGATAGTAAAAGAAAATTTTGTTGGGATTGTAAGTGATGTGTGTGACAAGAAGTTTGTTGGAGGCAGCATGAGGGAAGGCAGTGAATGGTAGAATGAAGGAGTGAAGGTATAAGTGGAAGAGAAAAAGAGGGCTTTTGAAGAATGGTTGCAGAGTAATAATGTAGAGAAGTATGAAAGACATAGAGAGAAAAATGTGGAAATAAAGCGCAATGTAAGTGAGGCAAAGAGGCCAGCTGACCTCAGATGGGGTGGGGGATAGGGTCATTCATATGAACAGAATAAGAAGAAGTTTTGGAAAGAGGTCAAGAAAGTAAGGAAAGCTGGTTCATGAATTGAAGAGACAGTGAAAGATGTAAATGGAAGGTTGTTAAAAAGAGAGCAAGCAAGGAAAAGATGGGCGGAATATTTTAAAAGTTTACAGAATGTTTAGGATAATGGAGGGGGGGGGGGCAGATATAATTGCTGTTGCAGGTGTTGAGGTGCCGTTGATGGGAGATGAGAATGAGAGGGAGATTAAAAGAGAGGAAGTGAGAAGAGCACTAGATGAAACGAGAGTAGGAAAAGCATCTGGTATGGATGGTGTGAGAGCTTAGATGCTGAAGAAAGTGGGTGTGACTGTACTTGAATGGTTGGTGAGATTGTGTAATATGTGTTTTGTGTTGTCAATGGTACCAGTAGATTGGGTTTGTACATGTATTATACCACTATATAAGGGTAAGGGAGATGTGCATGAGTGTTGTAATTCAAGAGGTATTAGTTTGTTGAGTGTAGTTGGAAAAGTGTATGGTAGAGTAATGATTAATAGTTTAGGATTAAACAGAGAATGCAATCTTAGAAGTACAGGGTGGTTTTAAAAATAGGTAGGGGTTGTATGAATAAAATGTTTAGAGTTAGGCAGATATGCGAGAAATATTTAGCAAAAGGTAAGGAGGTGTTGTTGCGTTTATGGATTTGGAGAAAGCATATGATAGAGTTAATAGGGAAGCAATGTGGAATGTGATGAGGTTATATGGAGTTAGTGGAAGGTTATTGCAAGCACTGAAAAGTTTCTACAAAGGTAGTAAAGCATGTGTTAGTATAGGAAATGAAGTGAGCGATTGGTTTCTGGTGAGAGTGGGGCTGAGACAGGGATGTGTGATGTCGCCGTGGTTGTTAAACTTGAATGTTGATGGAGTGGTGAGAGAAGTGAATGCTCAATTACTTGGACAAGTATTGAGACTGATAGACGAGAATGACCATGAATGGGAGAATATCAGTGGTTGTTTGCGGATGATATTGTACTGGTTGCAGACGCGGAAGAGAAGCTAGGCCGATTAGTGATAAAAGTTGGAAGGGCGTGTGAGAGAA
>NC_090729.1:55367914-55375580 GCF_036898095.1 Palaemon carinicauda
TATGGCGGACAGAGAGCGGCTGGGAGCTGAGCCGCAGCCAATCTAGATGTGGCGATATCGGTACTCGCGATGTAAACAGACGGACGCCATTGCTTTTGATGACGTCACGTCCGTCCTCATCCGAAAGTCTGGAGCTCGCTCATCACCATGATACAGCGGCGCAGGGCGGGACCTGATAACAGACAGGGCGGGTCCATCAGGACGCCATGGCTATCTCACCCAAAAATAGATTTTTCGCCTCGCTCAAAATCCGTTTTTTGGGCTCAAGCCATGGCGTCCTGATGGAAGAGTACCAGAGAATTAGTGTATCGTGGTAGACTTTTTCCCCTTTATAAGTGAGTGCTAAAACATTGAGCCGAAAGCATAGTGGTCTATACTAGAGCTACCGTGAGGCAGTTGCCTTCCTGCCCCCCTGGCATGGAAGTCCCCACGGGCTATGCTGAGATCAAAGTGGTCATGGGAAGGCTATTCATATAGGCTGAAGGAACAATGAGATCCATAAGATAAGTCAGAGCGATTTGGTATTCGCGTCGAAACAAACTTGAAGAAGTGGTGGTTGTACACTTCGTGCATGGAGTTGACTCATCTTCATAATTGAGTAAGTATTCGCTAAGGAAACTTACTTGCTCTATATAAATAAATGCCCGGAGTAAATCCTGGCATTTTCCTTAACCAAGAATAAAGGGTAATAAAACTATGACAATTAGTGTATTTCATAGTAAGAAAGGAGCAAGGGAGACGCACAAGTAATAAAATAGACATTTTATTAGATAATTGCAGGTAAATCAATACATGTCATGCAATAAATAGTAAAACACATTTACATTGATAAAAATGTACATAGTCATAAAGGCGTGCTCTTGAGTCTGAAAGGGATGAATCAAGTATTAGTAGGCACTCGTTCTACGGAACGTTAGTCTTTATGTAACACACGTCATGCACGTGGCATGTAGCACTCATGTGGTAATCTACTATGACATTTCACCTGAGGTAAGAACAGTTAAAGAAAGCACAAGGTGGTTTCTGCTTCACTACGTATCACTTGAGGGTCAACATAGGCACCCGACGAGTTAGAGTCCCTAATAACTCACTGTTCTAAGCAGAGTTCAGAGCAGGTTTCATAACACTACCTGCGGCTACCACAAAATGTTTCACTTCGTGCACTTGTTTCGCATAATGTTTAAAGAAAACACGCGAGGATTTCCAGCCTGTATAGTTCTTGAGGCTTTCGAAATCCATACTCTGAAAGAAATTCAGAGACGAAGCGACTTTCCTAGGATTATGACCAGCGGGTGTACTGTCTGGATCCGCTCTGCGAATGAAGTAGGTGATTTTGGCTCTCAATTGTTTCAGTGACAGGTCGCTGCCCGATGTTTCTCCTTTGAAGAGTTGGCCTCCACCAAAGTTTGAAGTTCTATGAAGATAGACCTTAAGGCTCTCTACTGGACATAGAGAGGCATCTTCCTTCAAGGGGCATATCCTCCACGGGCCCCATCGTTTGGTAGGTAATTCGTTCTTTGCGAGAAACGTCGGATCAGGGAAGAGGGAGAGGTCTCCTGAATCGTTGAAAACGATATGTCCCTCTTCTCTAGATAGTACCACTATTTCGCTGACTCGGGCTCCCGAAGCTAGAGCGAAGAGAAATATAACTTTCTGAGTCAGGTCCTTAAGAGGGCATGAATCATTGTCCAAGTTGGAGGCGAAGTGGAGAACTTTGTCTAGAGACCAAGTGATTGGTCTCGGAGGGGGTGCCGGTCGTAAACGGGCACAGGCCTTCGGTAGTTTGTTGAAGATGTCGCTAGACAGATCTATTTGGAAGGCGTGTGACAAAGGTCTAGTCAAGGCCGATTTGCAAGTAGAAATCGTGTTTGCTGCCAAGCCTTGTCCATGAAGGTGAATGAAGAAGGACATGCAAAAATCTATGGTGATTTTCGAGGGGTTCTTTGCCTTGACGAAGGAGACCCATTTCCTCCAAGACGATTCGTATTGCCTTCTCGTGGATTCGGTCTTGTATTCCTCGAGGAAGTCTAGACTCTCCTTCGAAATCCCAAACCTTTTCTTAGCGGCTAGGGTGAGAAAATCATGAGATGAAGGTCCTTGATTTTCGATGATGAAGCGAAGACAGTCGACTTCTGTATTTGCTGGGAGAGAACTGGGTCCGGGAGGGGGATCAGCGTTGGCTGCATCTCCAGGATCAAGGGGTACCAGTTGCTGCGGGGCCACTTGGGAGCCACTAGAGCTGCTGTCCCTTTGAAGGTTCTCAATTTGGAGAGGACTTTCAGCAGAAGATTGGTGGGAGGGAACAGGTAAATCTTGGCCCATCTGTTCCAATCCAAGGTCATGGCGTCCACCGCTTCCGCTTTGGGGTCCTCGTACGGGGCTACATATCGAGGAAGTTGATGGTTGTTGCTCGTTGCGAAGAGGTCGATCTGGAGTTCTGGGACTCGGTGAGAGATGAAGGAGAATGATCTTGCGTCTAGAGACCATTCCGACTCTATCGGGTTTGTCCGAGATAGAGTGTCCGCTGTCACATTGCGGAATCCTTGTAGGTGAACTGCAGACAGGTGCCATTTCTTCCTTTCTGCCAGACGGAAGATTGTCAGGAGCACCTGATTTATCTTGGGCGATCTTGAGCCCTGGCAATTGAGACAACGCACTACCACAGAGCTGTCCAGGGTCAGGCGAATATGTATCGACGGGGGCGGGGAGAGTTTCTTCAGCGTCAGAAGAACCGCCATGGCCTCCAAGATGTTGATGTGAAACGTCTTGAATAGGGGAGACCAAGTGCCTTGAGCCTGTTTTTGGTGGGAGTGACCTCCCCAACCCTCCAACGAAGCGTCCGTATGGATGTTGAGAGATGGAGGTGGGTGTTGGAGAGGAATGGACCTTTTCAGGGCCTTTTCTTCTGACCACGGCTTTAGAAGAAGTCGAAGTCTGCTTGGGAGCCGTCTCTTGAGGTCTCTTCGAGCGATGGATGCGGAACGTCTCCAGACTCCCGCTGCATCCTTTAGCTGTGCACGAAGCACTAGGTTGGTGATCGAGGCGAACTGTAGAGAGCCTAGAACTTGTTCCTGCTGGCGTCTCGAGATCCGTTTGGATTTTAACAGTCGCTTGACAGACCCTGCTATTTCCTTCCTTTTCTTTGCTGGAATGGAAAGGCGGTGTGACTGAAGATTCCAGTGGATGCCTAACCATTGGAACTTCTGAGCTGGAGATAGGCGAGACTTTTTCGCGTTTATCTGGAATCCCAGGTGTTCGAGAAACTGGGTAACTTTTCTGCAGGATTCTATACAATCCTCGGGCGAGGGCGCCCACACTAGCCAGTCGTCGAGGTAGGCCATCACCTGGACGTTTCGGATGCGGAGCTGTTGTACTACTGCGTCCGCTAGCTTTGTGAATATCCGAGGGGCCACGTTGAGTCCGAAGGGCATGGCCCGGAAGGCATAGCTTTTCCGTTGGAGTCGGAATCCTAGGTAGGAGGAAGCGTGATGGTTCATTGGTATGTGCCAGTATGCGTCCGCCAGGTCTATCGAGACCGTGAAAGACCCTCGAGGCAGGAGGGTTCTGATCTGTTGAAGAGTCAGCATCTTGAACTTGTTGTTCGATATGAATACGTTGAGGGGGGATAAGTCCAGAATGACTCTGAGTCTGTCTGAGTCTTTCTTGGGGACACAAAACAGTCTCCCTTGGAACCTTGTGGACTTCACCCTTCTTATCACCTTCTTGTTCAAGAGGTCTAGCACATATTCTTCCAGGAGGGGGGTTGAACGTTGGAAGAATTGCTGGAAGGTTGGGGGTGGTTGCGCCCAGCTCCAGCCCAGACCCTTCTTGATGATGCTGTGTGCCCAGGAGTCGAAGGTCCAGCGATCCTGGAAGTGGCGGAGTCTTCCTCCCACCGGAAGCACTTCATTGCTTCTGGGGTCCCGAGGACTTGCTGCCTCGGCCGCTAGCTCCCTGTCCTCCTCTGCCTCTGGAGGGCCGGCGAGAGGAATCTCTGCCGGAACCCCTGCCTGAACTTCTACCCTTGGGACGAAAGGTAGTGGAGTGCTGCTCGAAGGCGGGGTTGAAGGCCGGTGATGAGGACAAAACCGGCTGTGGGACCAACTGAAAGGTCTGTGGCGGCTGAGCGGCCACTTGGGGAGTAGCGGGTGCCGGAAACTGACGTCTGTGCTGACGTTACTGGGGTCTATGCTTCGACTGCTTCCTCTTAGGCTGAGGACCGTCATCCTGAGAGGGCTTTCTCTTCCTAGACATGCCCCATTTGTTGAGAAGGTTCCTGTTCTCAGATGCGGCCTTGTCTGTGATCTCTTTCACTAGATCAGACGGGAAGAGGTACTTGCCCCAGATGTTGGAGGAAATCAGTTTCCGGGGTTCGTGTCTGACAGTGGCACTGGAGAACACGAATTCTCTGCAGGCTCTACGAGCTCGCATGAAATGGTACAGATCCTTGACTAAGGTTGCCATATGAGATTTGGCAAGGACCATGTAATGGTCAGGGACTCTGGTGTCACCAGCCATTACGTCCATCTGGACCTGGAGAGTGAGAGATGCTGCCAGCCTCTCCTTCGTTTCCTGTTCCCTACGAAGGAGGTCATCGTTTAGCTTGGGGAGGTCCTCATTAAACTGACGTCCAGCAACGTCAGGATCTAGTTTGCCCACCACGAAGGTGTGTTGCACATCCTTCCAGTGTTTGGTGTCGGGCGGGGTGACTGCGGAGAAAGGTCTGCATTCCTCCAATGCATGGCAGGATTTCCCTTCTTCTACAGCCTTAAGGCAGGCAGCGAAGGCCTTTTCCGTGAAGGGTATCACCACTTCATCGGGCGCAACGTAGGTGGGGTACTTCTTGCTCAGAGCCGGAAGTCCAGAGCAGGTAAAGCCTCTGCTCTTAAGCGCTTTGGCAAGCATAGCCTGGGCCTTCGAGAGATCGAACAGTATTTTCTCCTTCGGTTCGGTCTCTTCCTTTGAGGATGGTTCTGAACGTAGACGGACGTAACAGTCCGGATACGCCTCAAAGCGGGGGAAGAACTCCACTTCTTCCAGGGGTATGGAACCGATCTTATCGCTGATGAAGATCTTGTCGTCAGCGATGACCATATGCTCGGCGAATCGCCACGGATTGTCGCTCGAGCATGCGGGGAGGTCCTTGATGGAGATTTTGCGAGATTCCTTGGAACCTCCCATCGACCGAATGATCTGGTGAGTTTCTTGGAGCTTCTGCTCCATCACGGATTCAATGAGCCGAATCATATCCTGTGCCGTAGGTAGAGGAGTCGTGTTGGAGGACGTAGACGGGAGAGACACTTCCGTCGGTGTAGGAGTAGAAGGGGGGATGGAGGGAGGGGCATCCTCCTTATCGGACTCGGTATACACTACCCGGTCCTCTTCTTCATCATCCTCCCCTTCACCCCTGGGCCATAAGGGTTTTCTCGGTGTCCTCCGAGATCTCTGACATGCGTTCATCATGTTCTGAATCCAGGTGACAATCATTCATGGACTGAGCCACGACAACATCAGGTTCCACTGTAATCTGGACTACGGGGATCTGTTCGACTGGGACCACTGAGTCTGGTGAGGCCTTTGGGAACAGCAAAGACCTCATTTCTTCTGTGGCTAGGTATGGTCTAGTGGCGTTCTTTTGAAAGCCACGTACCCACTTGCGTAGGTTGTCCCGAGCAGTGTCCCGAATCTCCGCTGAGGGAGAATCATAGAATGCTTTCTGTAAGCATTCTTGGCAGACCGAACAGGTGGTGGGGCCCCAGTACTTGAGATCCTCTCTCTTGTGAGCACAAGGGGCGTGTGTCATACACGCCGTGTGTCCATAGAAGTGTGGCCGACGGACCGCGCAGAAGTCGTGGTCACACGTGACGTACTCCTCCTGTAAAAGAAAGAGACGATGAGTATTGTAGAGTCATAATATGGCTCGTATATAAAGTTAATTATTAACAAGTTAATATTAACATAAATTAATTGTGATGCACAGAAGGGTGGGTGAAAGGAGACAGACGCATGCCTCGTGTAACCCGCCCGGCTGGTTGCCGTAGCATCGGACAGTCCCAGGTGGCCGTAGGCCTCCATGGAAGGTGTCTTGATAATGGGAATTCCATCTAGAATAACCATATTATAGACTAGGCTTGAAATCTTATCAAGAAAGTCTGGGGATCATGAGATCCTAGTAAGGTTCCGGCAACCAGACGTGCCAATTACACGTAGCGTGCTGGAAAGATGAAACACGCAAGAAGACAGAGTGAAAACTGAACAAAGTGTACGATTCCATACCAGTTTGTCTGCGTTAACAAGCCGTCTAGGTGCGGTTTTTAGGAGCTATCGCTAGTAAAGATAGCTGAGAGAAGGGGTGCAAGGCATCTTGCCGCCTCCGGACGGGTCCGGCATACCCCCGGCACGCCGGAAGCCGATCGAGCAGATTTCTGGCATTCAAGAATGATCATTCTATGGTCAAAAGAAGCTAGGGTGGCGGCAGCCGGTAGCGGCGGCCGCCGGCAAGGAGCGGCGGTTCCGGCAGCCGGAGGCAGTCGGAGGGTGACAGGGGTAAGGATAAAGGAGCATAGCCGGGGCCGTGGGCCGGCTGCTAGTGCCGGCACTCCGGGAGGGGTCGGCAGTGTGCCGAGGCTATGAGGGAATGGAGAGGCCACGGCGGTAAGCCAGCGGCCGGCGGCGATCCCCCGGCACTCGGGGGAAGGCGGCAAGGATAAGGAAGTCACCCGTAGCGGCAGTAATGCCGGGGTAGAGGCGGCAAGGGACAAGCACCAAAGATGGAGGTGGGATGGCAAGGCTGTATTAGCCTAGTCAAGACACCTCTGGAAAAGGTACCACCATGATAGAGGTGAATCTATCATCCTAAGCAGGGGCCGCAAAGGCCGGGGGCTAAGGCAGTCCAAGAGAGGACAGGGTGTACCCAAAGAAGGGGTGGAGACTCTTCATGTCGACCAAATGATAACTGACTCCATAGCACTATGGAGGGTCTATGTATCAGAGCGGACAACACTGGGAGAACCACGGGGTCCAGCACTCCAGCCTAGGGTGGAGTGTAGGACAGGGGACATATGAAGCCTAACCTACTGGTAGGTTAGGCTAGGCAAGAGATAGGTTGGGGGGGGGAAAAGGGTCTTCTTATAAGAAAGGATGGGTTATGCACCAGAGTGGCCACCTAGGAAGGGAGATGCTCACCCTAACCTATAGTAGGTGGACCAACGGAAAAACGGTGCACGCGTATATTTCAGCAAGGTACATAAACCAGCCCTCCCAACCTAACCTGGATTAGGGTTGTTAGACCCTAATCAAGGAAGGGAGAAGACGTATCGCAAGGAAAAGGTCAAGGACCGATTCAGCTTAAAGGAGGTGATCCTACCTTTAAGGCCCGCAACACTAAGGGAGGGGTCATTCCCTTAGGTGGGGAGGCGATACAGTACTCTGAGGAGTCTTGTCCTATCACATGTAATAGGGTACAAGATTACCAGAGGGAAGCCCTAGGGCTAGGGATGAAGAGAGCATATAGGGGTCCTATCATAAGGTTAGGTTAGCAAGGCACTCAAGATAACCTACCCCCTATATGGTCCCTGAAGGCGAAAAACACTTGCATCACTGTCAATGGTATTGTAAAATAATGCCAAAATCTTCATAACTAACACTAGGATCACTGAAATATCAT
>NC_090729.1:55376080-55381080 GCF_036898095.1 Palaemon carinicauda
TCAATTGTTTCAGTGACAGGTCGCTGCCCGATGTTTCTCCTTTGAAGAGTTGGCCTCCACCAAAGTTTGAAGTTCTATGAAGATAGACCTTAAGGCTCTCTACTGGACATAGAGAGGCATCTTCCTTCAAGGGGCATATCCTCCACGGGCCCCATCGTTTGGTAGGTAATTCGTTCTTTGCGAGAAACGTCGGATCAGGGAAGAGGGAGAGGTCTCCTGAATCGTTGAAAACGATATGTCCCTCTTCTCTAGATAGTACCACTATTTCGCTGACTCGGGCTCCCGAAGCTAGAGCGAAGAGAAATATAACTTTCTGAGTCAGGTCCTTAAGAGGGCATGAATCATTGTCCAAGTTGGAGGCGAAGTGGAGAACTTTGTCTAGAGGACCAAGTGATTGGTCTCGGAGGGGGTGCCGGTCGTAAACGGGGCACAGGCCTTCGGTAGTTTGTTGAAGATGTCGCTAGACAGATCTATTTGGAAGGCGTGTGACAAAGGTCTAGTCAAGGCCGATTTGCAAGTAGAAATCGTGTTTGCTGCCAAGCCTTGTCCATGAAGGTGAATGAAGAAGGGACATGCAAAAAATCTATGGTGATTTTCGAGGGGTTCTTTGCCTTGACGAAGGAGACCCATTTCCTCCAAGACGATTCGTATTGCCTTCTCGTGGATTCGGTTCTTGTATTCCTCGAGGAAGTCTAGACTCTCCTTCGAAATCCCAAACCTTTTCTTAGCGGCTAGGGTGAGAAAATCATGAGATGAAGGTCCTTGATTTTCGATGATGAAGCGAAGACAGTCGACTTCTGTATTTGCTGGGAGAGAACTGGGTCCGGGAGGGGGATCAGCGTTGGCTGCATCTCCAGGATCAAGGGGGTACCAGTTGCTGCGGGGCCACTTGGGAGCCACTAGAGCTGCTGTCCCTTTGAAGGTTTCTCAATTTGGAGAGGACTTTCAGCAGAAGATTGGTGGGAGGGAACAGGTAAATCTTGGCCCATCTGTTCCAATCCAAGGTCATGGCGTCCACCGCTTCCGCTTTGGGGTCCTCGTACGGGGCTACATATCGAGGAAGTTGATGGTTGTTGCTCGTTGCGAAGAGGTCGATCTGGAGTTCTGGGACTCGGTGAGAGATGAAGGAGAATGATCTTGCGTCTAGAGACCATTCCGACCTCTATCGGGTTTGTCCGAGATAGAGTGTCCGCTGTCACATTGCGGAATCCTTGTAGGTGAACTGCAGACAGGTGCCATTTCTTCCTTTCTGCCAGACGGAAGATTGTCAGGAGCACCTGATTTATCTTGGGCGATCTTGAGCCCTGGCAATTGAGACAACGCACTACCACAGAGCTGTCCAGGGTCAGGCGAATATGTATCGACGGGGGCGGGGAGAGTTTCTTCAGCGTCAGAAGAACCGCCATGGCCTCCAAGATGTTGATGTGAAACGTCTTGAATAGGGGAGACCAAGTGCCTTGAGCCTGTTTTTGGTGGGAGTGACCTCCCCAACCCTCCAACGAAGCGTCCGTATGGATGTTGAGAGATGGAGGTGGGTGTTGGAGAGGAATGGACCTTTTCAGGGCCTTTTCTTCTGACCACGGCTTTAGAAGAAGTCGAAGTCTGCTTGGGAGCCGTCTCTTGAGGTCTCTTCGAGCGATGGATGCGGAACGTCTCCAGACTCCCGCTGCATCCTTTAGCTGTGCACGAAGCACTAGGTTGGTGATCGAGGCGAACTGTAGAGAGCCTAGAACTTGTTCCTGCTGGCGTCTCGAGATCCGTTTGGATTTTAACAGTCGCTTGACAGACCCTGCTATTTCCTTCCTTTTCTTTGCTGGAATGGAAAGGCGGTGTGACTGAAGATTCCAGTGGATGCCTAACCATTGGAACTTCTGAGCTGGAGATAGGCGAGACTTTTTCGCGTTTATCTGGAATCCCAGGTGTTCGAGAAACTGGGTAACTTTTCTGCAGGATTCTATACAATCCTCGGGCGAGGGCGCCCACACTAGCCAGTCGTCGAGGTAGGCCATCACCTGGACGTTTCGGATGCGGAGCTGTTGTACTACTGCGTCCGCTAGCTTTGTGAATATCCGAGGGGCCACGTTGAGTCCGAAGGGCATGGCCCGGAAGGCATAGCTTTTCCGTTGGAGTCGGAATCCTAGGTAGGAGGAAGCGTGATGGTTCATTGGTATGTGCCAGTATGCGTCCGCCAGGTCTATCGAGACCGTGAAAGACCCTCGAGGCAGGAGGGTTCTGATCTGTTGAAGAGTCAGCATCTTGAACTTGTTGTTCGATATGAATACGTTGAGGGGGGATAAGTCCAGAATGACTCTGAGTCTGTCTGAGTCTTTCTTGGGGACACAAAACAGTCTCCCTTGGAACCTTGTGGACTTCACCCTTCTTATCACCTTCTTGTTCAAGAGGTCTAGCACATATTCTTCCAGGAGGGGGGTTGAACGTTGGAAGAATTGCTGGAAGGTTGGGGGTGGTTGCGCCCAGCTCCAGCCCAGACCCTTCTTGATGATGCTGTGTGCCCAGGAGTCGAAGGTCCAGCGATCCTGGAAGTGGCGGAGTCTTCCTCCCACCGGAAGCACTTCATTGCTTCTGGGGTCCCGAGGACTTGCTGCCTCGGCCGCTAGCTCCCTGTCCTCCTCTGCCTCTGGAGGGCCGGCGAGAGGAATCTCTGCCGGAACCCCTGCCTGAACTTCTACCCTTGGGACGAAAGGTAGTGGAGTGCTGCTCGAAGGCGGGGTTGAAGGCCGGTGATGAGGACAAAACCGGCTGTGGGACCAACTGAAAGGTCTGTGGCGGCTGAGCGGCCACTTGGGGAGTAGCGGGTGCCGGAAACTGACGTCTGTGCTGACGTTACTGGGGTCTATGCTTCGACTGCTTCCTCTTAGGCTGAGGACCGTCATCCTGAGAGGGCTTTCTCTTCCTAGACATGCCCCATTTGTTGAGAAGGTTCCTGTTCTCAGATGCGGCCTTGTCTGTGATCTCTTTCACTAGATCAGACGGGAAGAGGTACTTGCCCCAGATGTTGGAGGAAATCAGTTTCCGGGGTTCGTGTCTGACAGTGGCACTGGAGAACACGAATTCTCTGCAGGCTCTACGAGCTCGCATGAAATGGTACAGATCCTTGACTAAGGTTGCCATATGAGATTTGGCAAGGACCATGTAATGGTCAGGGACTCTGGTGTCACCAGCCATTACGTCCATCTGGACCTGGAGAGTGAGAGATGCTGCCAGCCTCTCCTTCGTTTCCTGTTCCCTACGAAGGAGGTCATCGTTTAGCTTGGGGAGGTCCTCATTAAACTGACGTCCAGCAACGTCAGGATCTAGTTTGCCCACCACGAAGGTGTGTTGCACATCCTTCCAGTGTTTGGTGTCGGGCGGGGTGACTGCGGAGAAAGGTCTGCATTCCTCCAATGCATGGCAGGATTTCCCTTCTTCTACAGCCTTAAGGCAGGCAGCGAAGGCCTTTTCCGTGAAGGGTATCACCACTTCATCGGGCGCAACGTAGGTGGGGTACTTCTTGCTCAGAGCCGGAAGTCCAGAGCAGGTAAAGCCTCTGCTCTTAAGCGCTTTGGCAAGCATAGCCTGGGCCTT
This sequence comes from Palaemon carinicauda, assembly GCF_036898095.1. Lineage (NCBI taxonomy): Eukaryota > Metazoa > Arthropoda > Malacostraca > Decapoda > Palaemonidae > Palaemon > Palaemon carinicauda. The sequence goes on from NC_090729.1 coordinate 55,379,666, forward strand.
CGAGAGATCGAACAGTATTTTCTCCTTCGGTTCGGTCTCTTCCTTTGAGGATGGTTCTGAACGTAGACGGACGTAACAGTCCGGATACGCCTCAAAGCGGGGGAAGAACTCCACTTCTTCCAGGGGTATGGAACCGATCTTATCGCTGATGAAGATCTTGTCGTCAGCGATGACCATATGCTCGGCGAATCGCCACGGATTGTCGCTCGAGCATGCGGGGAGGTCCTTGATGGAGATTTTGCGAGATTCCTTGGAACCTCCCATCGACCGAATGATCTGGTGAGTTTCTTGGAGCTTCTGCTCCATCACGGATTCAATGAGCCGAATCATATCCTGTGCCGTAGGTAGAGGAGTCGTGTTGGAGGACGTAGACGGGAGAGACACTTCCGTCGGTGTAGGAGTAGAAGGGGGGATGGAGGGAGGGGCATCCTCCTTATCGGACTCGGTATACACTACCCGGTCCTCTTCTTCATCATCCTCCCCTTCACCCTGGGCCATAAGGGTTTTCTCGGTGTCCTCCGAGATCTCTGACATGCGTTCATCATGTTCTGAATCCAGGTGACAATCATTCATGGACTGAGCCACGACAACATCAGGTTCCACTGTAATCTGGACTACGGGGATCTGTTCGACTGGGACCACTGAGTCTGGTGAGGCCTTTGGGAACAGCAAAGACCTCATTTCTTCTGTGGCTAGGTATGGTCTAGTGGCGTTCTTTTGAAAGCCACGTACCCACTTGCGTAGGTTGTCCCGAGCAGTGTCCCGAATCTCCGCTGAGGGAGAATCATAGAATGCTTTCTGTAAGCATTCTTGGCAGACCGAACAGGTGGTGGGGCCCCAGTACTTGAGATCCTCTCTCTTGTGAGCACAAGGGGCGTGTGTCATACACGCCGTGTGTCCATAGAAGTGTGGCCGACGGACCGCGCAGAAGTCGTGGTCACACGTGACGTACTCCTCCTGTAAAAGAAAGAGACGATGAGTATTGTAGAGTCATAATATGGCTCGTATATAAAGTTAATTATTAACAAGTTAATATTAACATAAATTAATTGTGATGCACAGAAGGGTGGGTGAAAGGAGACAGACGCATGCCTCGTGTAACCCGCCCGGCTGGTTGCCGTAGCATCGGACAGTCCCAGGTGGCCGTAGGCCTCCATGGAAGGTGTCTTGATAATGGGAATTCCATCTAGAATAACCATATTATAGACTAGGCTTGAAATCTTATCAAGAAAGTCTGGGGATCATGAGATCCTAGTAAGGTTCCGGCAACCAGACGTGCCAATTACACGTAGCGTGCTGGAAAGATGAAACACGCAAGAAGACAGAGTGAAAACTGAACAAAGTGTACGATTCCATACCAGTTTGTCTGCGTTAACAAGCCGTCTAGGTGCGGTTTTTAGGAGCTATCGCTAGTA
>NC_090729.1:55398580-55406080 GCF_036898095.1 Palaemon carinicauda
TCTCTTTATTATTCTCTTTCGATAGATTATGAGTAATGGGGCAACGGGGAGAAAACGTCCGTGTAACTTAACATCTCTGCTTCAAAGTTTAATTGTCCGAATATAACAATAATAGGCATTGTGAAACAGTGAGCGAGCCATTCACACGTAAATGGACCAGAAGAAAACCATATCCAATCCGACAATATATATATATATATATATATATATATATATATATATATATATATATATATATATATATATATATATATATATATATATATATATATATATATATATATATATATATATATATATATATATATATATATATATAGGTAATAATTTACAACACCACGCTCTTCATTTACTCCAAAATAATGAAATAATGCAATCCTGCAGTTCTCAAATTCTTGCAGAGTAATAGGGTTGTTATTTGAATTCTGGGAAAGCAATAATTAGCAAGATATGTTGAGGAAAGGGGAAGGGGTTATAAAAAGGAAATATCTCGGTTTCCTCACCAAACGAATTGGAACTGACATGTCAACATAGTCAACGAAACAGAATTCATGATGCCAGCGTACATAAACAGAAGTTCGTGTATTCAAAATATACTTTATCAAAAATTGAGTGATTACTCAAAAGTGTCATTATTTATAAATTGCATATTTTATGGACACTTTTGAGTAATTAATCCTTTTTTAATTAAGCATATTTTGAATATACAGTATATCAAATGTACTCTGGCATCACGGACTTCTGTTTATGTACGCTGGTATCACGAATTCTGTTTGGTTGACCATGTTGACATGTCAGTTCCAAGTCGTTTAGTTAGGAAACCGAGCTATTTTCTTTTATAACCCCTTCCCCCGTCTTCAACATATCTTGCTAATTATTGTTCTCCCAGAATTTAAATAACCACCAAATTACTGTGCAAGAAGATGAGAACTGAAGAATTGCATTACTTTAGAGTAAATGAAGAGCGTGGTGTTGTAAACATTTACATATATATATATATATATATATATATATATATATATATATATATATATATATATATATATATATATATATATATATATATATATATATATATATATATATATATATTGGCTCAGGCCATGTTGTCCTGATGGAAGTTCCTATAAGGTAGCTTTCTAGGGTATATTTGACTACAGTGATATTCCCAGAGAACTTTACCGTAAGGTATCCAGAATTCTAACTCTTAGAGCGAATATCCCTAAATAATCTCAAAGGGATATCGCATAAGATCATAGGACGTATTCTTGACACGTCACATAGCTAACTTCGCCCCGAACATTATTAACGCTTCGAGGGGGAATAGTCACATGAGTGTGAAACGAAAATGAAAAGAGAGCTGCCCATAAGGCATCTCTCCCATTCCGTTGCCAGTGTGTATCTGATGAAGGCGGTAGCGCCTTCTTTATTCCTTTTTCGTGTAGCTCAACTACTCGGTGTTTTCCCCGTGTTTTTTCGTTATTTTGGAGTTAACTCAACATTTTGATGACTGCTCCGGCCTCTTCTGCCTCTAGGAAGTTGAGTAATATCTTTACTATGCATAAATGTAAGCTCTTGTCGTTTTGAACTAAATCAAAAGTGATTTTAACGTAAACAAGAGCTGTTGCTTACCGGAGGCATCCTGGATGCTATCGCTCGCTCTTACGTGTCAGTTAGTTAGTTAGAGCGACGTTCCCGGTTTGTTACGCTTTAATAATTTTGCTATTTAGCTACTCCAGAAATGCTTATATCGTTCGGTCAGTGTTAGCTCGGTGTATTTGACACGGGTCGAGGTACCGATCCTGCCCTTCGCGAGGTTTCTTAGTCTAGACCTCTGTCACTAGTACTTTCATGTATGGTATAAGTTTTTATGAGTGTTTTTTTATTGAACCTATAGGCAAATATTTTATACATGTAAGATGTTGTTGAATGTTTTTTCCAAGATTGTATACGTGAGCATTTCGGTGATTTAGGTAATCGATTCTCATCTTACCTAGTCAAGTATTCTAGGTACAGTTGTATACTTTCGCACATCCCCGATTGTTCTTTTTCTCCTCCTGAGGCTAAGTTCAATCCCTCTCTCCCTCTGTAAGCCTTCGGCTTAATCCTAGTGGTTCTATCTGTATAACAATTCAGGTATGACTATTCTAGAATATGTCTGTCCTGACCTGATAACCAGGGTGACTGTTTTTTTGGGTTAGGGCAGAACATCAGAGTTTCTAGTCTGTGGTCTGCTTCTTCCTAGCATGGAGAAAGAGTCTCCTTTGCTAGGTTAGGGGCGGACACAGGAAGCTTTGCTTCCCTAGTCCATGTTGGAAGGATTCTGTACGAGATGATTCTTTCCTCTAGTGGCCTAGCAGACTGTAATGTGTTGTTTTTTTTCGGGCTGGATAAAGAGTTTTCTCTGTAGCCCGGCGAAATAACTTCACCTATGTTTGTTCTGGTTGGGAGGACGTTAGCAAGTATTGCCAATCTTCCTTCCTAATAGACAACTCTTGGTTAGGATGAGCTTCCCTAACAGCTGAGTGTGTCTCCTGCTAGAACGAAGTCTATAGGACCCTTATCCCTTCCCCGCCTCTCTTTCTTTTATTTTCTTTTAGCCATAGTCCTACTTCCGTAACTAGTATAGGTTAGGATGGGAGACAGGTTCAGCTCTCTGCCAGCCGGCACTACGTGTAGGCCGGCAGAGACCCCTTATTCTTTGCAGAGTGACCCCAGACCTCCCTTGGTCTCCCTTCCATATCCGTCGGTAGAGCTCGGCAGACTATGGATTCTTTGGAAGCTGGAATGTTACATTTTCCCCTTCCATAAGTTCACTCTTTCTGGATGGAAGGTCGTATGGCATGCCACCCTATAACCTTACAGCCATACTTTTCTCTGACTATTGTGTTGCACCCCTATCCTGGTTGCCGGCTTGACAGCCGACAGCCGGGAAGGTAGAGGTTCTCTGATTCTTGGCTACTGTCGGCAGCATGGTTTTATTGCCTTTGCCGGCCGGCAGTGGAATCACAGCCCGAATCCGCTGGCCGCTACCATTAGTGGTCGGCAGCAGGGTTTTAGTGTTTTCAGCCGTCGACTGGCAATGATTGCCGGCCGGCACACAGTCGCGAATCAGTGGGCTGCTGCCTATTAGTTAAAGATAGTATATCTTTGATCTATAAAGGGGTAGTTTCCGGCCGGCACGTACCGGCGTATGCCAGCACATACCAGCTCGTGCTGCCCGGCACAATAACATGCCATGTACAGTAGTTGCTATATTAGTAGTGTAGTACACACTGCATTAGTAGAAACTGCTGTACAGAGTTTGTGATAATACTAATGTTCTTCATCATACTTAATGTTATCTTGTACAGCCTTTTGTTGAGACCGTACTTTATAAAGAAAGTGAGTTCTTTCTGTATTCTTTCAATCCCGTATATTAAAACTACACATTAAATTTCCGTTTGGGAAATTACATAAGATATTATAATATGGAATTAACCTTAGTTTTAATATTTTGGGAGGTTAAAGCAATTGACTGAACAGGAAATACAATTATGTGTCTTTCTTTCTTTCTTTTATAGCTTTTCTATATAAGCTAAATGTTTCAATATAAGTGAAAAGCCCTCACTTGATTCTCATGGATTTTTCTTCTCTTTACAGGACGACCATCCGAAGTGCGGGAGTGTGTTCTGTAATATCCGCAGTAAGAACTTCTGTGGACATCATTATTGCAGGAGGCACGCAGCATGCGCAGCTTCCACAGGTTATCTCCGGTATTGGGACACTCAGGTTTGTTCAGTTTGTTCTAACCTGATTACCGAGGTTTTTGACGACCCTCAGTCAACGGAGTCAAGGGATGCTGCCAGGGAAACGTTACAATCCTGGGTGAGGGGTTTTCAGTAAAACACCTCAGGTCCCTACCTTCCAAATGAGAAGATGAGGGCCTACCTTTTCCCTACAGCATCGGCTGATGCAATCATCCCCCAGCCTCAGGTGGAGATATCAATTGCCCTGAATCCGGTAGATTCTGAAGTCTCAGCCGCCCTACAAGACCTCCAAGTGGACGATAGGATGCCGGAGTTGTCGGATTCTACTGAGAAGGACCTTCTAGGAGAAGGTCAGGAGGAGGAGCTGTTTCAGACACCTCAAGTAGAAGAGCAAGATATCGACGAAGTGTCAGTTACGTCGGTTCCGGACCCAGAACCAGTTCCTTCTGCATCGTCCGCTATCCCAGATGAACTGGAAAGGACTCTTTCTTCCATTGTTGAGATGATCCAAGAAATTCAAAAGAAGAATGATGAGAAGGAAGCTGCAATGAAACTGGAGTTACGTAGACTTGCAGCATCACGTGGGCCCCAGAAGCGGCTCATCGTGAAGGATCTTCCCTTTTGCTCGGATACCAATCCTGGGAAGTATGTCGAACACAAGCCAATGACAAGCGGGGAGATCATGATCTCAGAAAAGTTGAGCGAAATTCCCCTGGAAGAAGTGGAATTTTGGCCCAACAAAGATTTTTATCAGGACTGCTATGCCCGTCTTAGGAAGAAGCCAGCCTTAAAAGAGGAGACGGAGCCGGAGGTCATAGTTTTTGACCATAGTAAAGCTCAGACGCTTCTATCGAGCTCGATGAAAGAGAGGCGCTTCACTAACTCAAAGGTGCCCGCCTTGAGTAGAAGCTTCTCTCCTTTGTGGCGTCTCCTGCCAGAGCCTTTCCCTTCTTGGAAAAGGGATATAAGGCTGCATCAAATGCGGTGGAGGCAGGGAAACAATGCCCCTCCTTGGAGGAGTGCGAGCCATTATCTCTGACCTTGCCCTTCGACCAAGAAGATTGGAAGGACGTACACCTTACCTTCTCAGTCGGGAAACAAGAAGCTGATATTGCTGAGCGCCAGTTGGGTGAGGCGCTTCCAAAACTGTCGGAGGATCTCTTGCGTAGAGAGCAAGAGACAAAGGAAACACTTGCGGCATCGATGTCGTTGCAATCAACACTAGAAACTATGGCAAGTGACTCCAAGAACCAGGACATATTCATGGTTGTGGCCAAAACCCATCTGGCCACAGTTATGAAGGATTTATATAGCTTTATTAAAGCTAGGAGAGCCTGTAGAGAGTTCGTGTTTGCCTCGTTTGCTGTGAGGCACGAATCGAGGAAACTGATCTCCTCTCGTATATGGGGTAAAGACCTCTTTCGCAATAAAGTTGTTAAAGAGGTAGTAGACAAAAGGCCTAGGCCATCCTCTCGGTCGGCTAAACCCTACCGACTGCAACGTCAACAACAACTTCCTTTGACCGCGGTGCCTCAGACGGTGGCACAACCTCCAACCACGTACCAGCTGTCGCCAGTTCTTAACCCAGCCTCCGAAAGGCAGACTTCTTCCTTTCGTTCGAGAGCCAGAGGAACAGCCAGAGGTTCTTCTAGACGCCCTTCAAGAGGAAGGGGATCCAGGGGAGAACGCAGTCAAGGAGGCAAGGCCTCAGGTCCACAACAGCAGAAGTAGATACTTCCAGTAGGAGGGAGATTACAGATTTTACCGATCGCTGGACCTTTGATCCCTGGGCCCACAGCCTAAATAAGAATGGACTAGGTTGGCGCTGGAGCAGTCCTCCACCTCAATTTCCTCAATTCTTTCAACACTCAACCCCTTCTCTGGAAGAATATGTCCGAGAGCTCTTAGTCAAAAGAGTAATTCGTAAGGCTAAGTCCATCAAATTCCAAGGAAGGCTGTTTTGTGTTCCAAAGGAGGACTCAGAAAAACTCCGAGTCATTCTGGGCATATGCTGTGTCTATAGACTTGTCTGACGCTTATTGGCACGTTCCCATTATTCGTCACTTCTCCCCCTACCTAGGCTTCAAGTTATTTTGACAACTTTACGCCTTCAGAACCACGCCTTTCAGGCTAAACATAGCCCCAAGGATTTACATGTAGCTCACGAACGCAGCAGTCCATCAATTATGCCTAAAAGGGGTCCAAGTAGTAGCTTACTCGGACGACTGACTGGTGTGGGCAGCATCCAGGACAATATGCATGCAATCTTCTAAGGTAGTGATATAGTTCCTGGAACATCTGGGATTCTAGATCAACATCAAAAAGTCTTGTCTTTCTCCAGCTCAAAAATTTCGGTGGTTGGGAATCCACTGGAATTTGGAGTCACATCAACTTTCCATTCTTAGTAAGAAGAGGAAAGAAATAGTATGATCTGTCAAGAGACTATTGAAAGCCAATCGGATATCAAGACACGAACAGGAGAGAGTGCTGGGCTCTCTACAGTTTGCTTCAATAACAGATCCAGTGCTAAGAGCACAGCTTAAGGATGAAACAGGAGGCTGGAGAAAATATGCATCAAACGCGAAGAAATGGCACCTGTCAGCAGTTCACATTCAATAGTTCCGCAATGTGACAGCGGACGCTCTATCTAGGTTTACACCTATAGAGTCAGAATGGTCCCTTGACGCAGGATCGTTCTCCTTCATCTCGAGTCAAGTCCCAGAGCTGCAGATAGGCTTTTTTGTGACGAAAGACAACCAGAAAATAGTTTGTTACGTGTCCCTCCTTTTGAAGGTCCTCGATATTCTGAGATACTTCAATGGGAAAGCTGCAATAGTCAAAAAGCGTGTGGCTTCCTCTGGCATTTGAACTACGATTAAAACTCGTTCCGCTACCGGATCCATCTCTGTCTCAGAGAGTACAGAAGTCGACTGTCTTCGTTCCATCAAAGAAAACACGGAACCTACATCTCATGATTTTCTCTCCTTAACGATGAGAAAAAGATTCGGTGTTTGAAAGTCGGTTTAGACTTTTCGAGGAAACCAGAAGACATTATGAGGCTTCAGGGATGAAATAGCTATCCTTTGTCTAGGTGAAGAAACTGAAAGAAATCCCGATAGATTCCCATTTATCATTCTTCATTCTCCTTCATGAGCAAGGTTTAGCAGCCTATAGAATTCTATTGATCAAGCCTGCCTTGACAAATCAGATACCCTATGCCTTACAGGTCGACCTTTCTAACGACGTTCTTAATTAACTAGCCCTTCAACGCTTCCAAAGACCATTTGCTTGGTCATTAGATATGATTCCTCATTGTGTATAAATAATGAACAATGAGGAATGGGCTTAGAAGGTTTTGAATTTAAGTCATATTTCTGTTTGTACTCGCCTTGGGGACCAGAGTTAGTGAATAGTGGCTCTCTCTACAGAGGAAGGCCAAGTCCAGTTCTTAGAGGGAGAACTGATTCTATTTCCAGACCCAACATCTCTTACCAGGAACAAGCTACCCACCAACAGGTGTGGTCCCTAGAGAATCTGCCCTCTGGAGGAAGATGCATCTCTATGTCCAGTGGAGTGCCTAAAGGTCTATCTCCATAGAACTTTAGACTTTATGGAAGGACAGCTGTTCAGAAGAAAAACCCTGGGTTCAAAGTTATCTATAACTAAGGGCGAAATTCACCCGTTATTCACAGAATGGATCCAGACACTACACCTGTTAGTAGTGATCAGAGGAAAATTGCCTCCTCCATAA
>NC_090729.1:55411080-55413580 GCF_036898095.1 Palaemon carinicauda
AATATATGAATGGGCGGATATAAATAGGATGGTATTAACTCCGTTAATTCGAATCAATAAATTTTGGGTACAGAGAAGGAATGTTATAAGCATACAAGGGACCTAATAATGAGACAATCACAAATAAGGAAGCAATTAAAGACCTTGGTGTAATGTTAAATAGGAATATGTTATGCAACGACCAAATAGCAACACTGTTGGCTAAATGTAAAGCAAAAATGGGAATGTTATTCAGACACTTTAAAACAAGAAAAGCTGAACACATGATTATGCTTTACAAAACTTATGTACGTAGTACACTCGAGTACTGCAATGTGATATGACACCCACACTACCGAAAGGATATTACGCAAATAGAGAGTGTACAAAGGTCCTATACTGCTAGAATAAAAGAAGTCAAGGATCTTGACTACTGGGAAAGACTGCAATTTTTAAAACTATACAGTCTAGAAAGGAGAAGAGTACGCTACATGATAATACAAGCATGGACGCAAATGGAAGGAATTACTGAAAACATCATGGAGCTAAAAATATCAGAAAGAGCAATCCGAGGTAGATTAATAGTGCCAACAAATATTCCAGGTAAACTAAGAAAAGCGCAGAGGACATTAATCCACCACGCACCAGCATCGATAATACAGCGACTATTTAATGTGCTGCCAGCTCATCTAAGAAACATATCAGGAGTGAGCGTAGATGTGTTTAAGAATAAGCTCGATAATTACCTAAGATGCATCCCAGACCATACAAGACTGGAAGATGCAAAATACACCGAAGATGCATCAGCAACTCTCTGGTGGATATACGAGGTGCCTCACACTGAGGGACCTGTGGGAACCCAAACAAAAAATAAGGCAATAAGGTAAGGTAAGGCTGTCTCTCTCTTTTTTAATAAAATGCGTCATGAAAATTTTCCAAAAATCAAGGGATTATAAATCAGAGACAATAATCATCCTCAATCTTTCACAGGTAAGCAATAAACCTAATTGAAATAAATATTCTGATTTTCACATGTCTATCCAAAAGCATCATCGCAAATATGAATGAAAAAATAATGAATAACTATTTAGTATATAAATATTCATCAATTGTCCATTTAAATTCAGGTCTTCACCGAATTCAAAGTATTGGTGATCAGACATTTAATACAGGGCTGTTGTATTTATTGTCTTTCCCTCTGAAACCCAGCTGAATATGCTGTAAAAAGGCTGGTGAAGTGAAAGCTTAGAATATTCATTAACAATACCAATCCCCCTTTTCAAAAATAATTGAAAAAAAAGTGAGAGAGTGCCAATAAGGTGTAGACGTATTTTGCGTAGAGCTCCGTTCAACACTCGCCCTAAGTTGTGTTTTAGCTTTTGTTTCACGCTTAAAATATCATTGAAACGATGTTAGTTAATATTCCGAAGAGACCAAAGAGAGAAAAAAACAGTACACAATGTTTGTCCCTAATATGGTCTGTCTTATATGTGAAACCATAGAGGGAGACCAAAAATCATGAATAGGATGTAATTGCAATAGATTTTATTATAACAAAATGTATTTATATAGCCACAGACAACACCAATAATGAAGTAAGAAACCTACAATACTTATGACCACACTGTGTAGATAAGGCCAGAACAGCCAAGTAATATATATCATAATTGAAGCAAGCACTGAGTATAAGGAAAGATGCTTTGAGCGAACAAGACACGGGAATTAGTGAATTGGAAAAATAAAAGTAGCGGACCTCAGCGCACACGCAGCAAATTCCACTCAGACAACAGACCTCACGGAGAAAATTGATAATGTTGCTATGGATATGGAATCAATTAAGACAACACTTCAAAAAGTGATAGACCCAAACTCAGATAAAAGTACATACGCTGACAGAATTAAGGGAAAAAAATCTGTTGCTAATTCAATCAACAAATATAACTAAAATTACTGAATGAAAACACGAGGTCTAATGGGCAATTAAAGATATTCCAATACTTAATACGTCAACTTCAAATGCAAATGTTAACATAAACTTTGCTAACAACATGATCAGAGACGTGGCAGAAAACAAAACTCAGACATTGGTTACTCACATTGAAACGAAAAAAAATGGAAAAAAAATAAACCACCAACCCCCCAAAAAAAATTACAAAATGTACACTGATGAAGACAAAGTAGTAAATGCCTTGATTCTATGAAATCATTACCTTGACTAAATCCAAAACATAAAACAGAAGATTAGTGTGGTTCTAAAGAAAAATACTGGCGGTTAGACTACCCACTATGTGTTGAAATGTGATCCTGAAGTTCGAAAGGCTATTCACGATAATGGTGACAATTTTGTATTCTTTTTATGGCGATGGAATAATTATGACCTACGTCATAGATACCAAGTAATCACCTGCTACCACTGTCAGAGGAAACGACATCTTGAAAAGATTGCAAGTTTAAAACTGTTGATTAAGCCTGCGGGATATGTTCAGAAAAAACATTCCACCATGGAGTGTAACTCGCAAAT
>NC_090729.1:55421080-55426080 GCF_036898095.1 Palaemon carinicauda
TTGTAAATTACAACCAATGGAGACACAGGAATAGTTTTGCTACATAATATCGTGATAGAATGACTCGTTATTTTCTAAGTTTTAGACCATACGATGATTAAAGGATGGACAGTTTGCCCAAGCGGAGAAAGCAATAAGTCCGTGATATATGATCCTCCAAAATTTTATCAATAATATTATTACTTGGCGACCATTAAAACTCTACTGCTGGAATCGAATGAAAGGAAATATTTTGAACTGCAAATCTACGAGAGATATGCTAAGGTCATCCCTACAAATATCCAGCTGCATCAAAAGTAAGAAAATTATCCAGCGCTTTAAATAGAAGCGAACCACGACACCAATGTCTACTAACATTGTCAGGACTAAAAGGTTATTAATTCGACCAAAGTTCATTTGACTTTAAAGTTAGTATCCGGGAAAATAATTGCTCCCCTGGCTGTATCTCATTAATTAAACACTAAATCCCCAATCATTCCCCAATCCTCCCAAACCCCGCCACCCCACATATACAAAAACTCGACTTCTTACTTGTTTAACGCTATTTATTTTATCGGTTCCTTTGACTGGCCAGAAGTACAACATTGGATTACACTCTCTGGTTATGGCTCATTTTTTCTTAGCATAAACATAAACCGAATAGTCTAACCCAATTTTTTAATATTCTTCTCTGTCCTCACACACCTAAAAACACTGAGATTACCAAAAAATTTCTCTTCGATCAAGAGGCTATCTATTGTGTTATAGTTTTTCAGTGGCTATTTTCCTCTTTGTAATGGTAGAAGGGACTCTTCAAAGTCAAACCATTGTTCTCTAGTTATGGGTAGTGCCATAGCCTCTGTACCATAGTCTTGCACTTTCTTGGAGTTGAGTTGGCTTGCATGAAGATACACTTGAAACACTAGTGTCTCTTATTTTTCTTCTTCTTTTTCCTTAAGTGTTTATAGTTGTCATATTGAAGATTCAACATAATGTTGTTATTTTCTTTTATACTTCTCTTATAGTTTATTCATATCATTATTCCCTTGGCTAAATAGGCTATTTTTCCTGTTGGAGGCCTTGGCCTTACAGCATCCTGCTTTTCCAACAAGTAATAATAATAATAATAATAATAATAATAATAATAATAATAATAATAATAATAATAATAATAATAATAACAAATGTTACCAAGTACATGACTATATGCACATGTGAAAGAGAGCTGATTTTTTAAACATACATGGTATTTTCAGTGTCATAAAATCGTCAAATAAATTTTGTCACACATAAGATATTTAATATGATTCAATTAAAATATAGATAACACTACATTTTATTACTGTTCATACATTGACATAATCATTAACAAATCCTTACAACAGGAGTTATCAAGAACTCACATATTTTTGTTCAGCATGAATGGATGATAACGACTTGACTGCGATACAGAGCGTCGACAATTTAAAATCCAGTGGTGAATGTTCCTATTCTGTTATTTTTTTCTTTATCAAGGTAGTGATATATTTAGTCAGAAACTAATCATTATTAAAGAGGTTTGTGTTTCGAGGAGTAATTTTATGATTATTATGAATTATTGCGATTTGAAGAAAATGAAACGTGTTGTATTCTGTCCGTAGTAATGAGAGAGAGAGAGAGAGAGAGAGAGAGAGAGAGAGAGAGAGAGAGAGAGAGAGAGAGAGAGAGAGAGAGAGAGAGAGAGAGAGGGGCGGGGAGAGAAATATCATGATATTTTTCTTCAATTGGATATTCTTTGTATCAAACATAGATATCAATCTACTTCCCAATGTAGACTGAGGGGGCGTAGATTGAATGGCTGCCAAGCCTTAGAATTGTTTTTTTTTTTTCCTTTTCAGAAAGAAATCAACATCAACAATCTAATATGTTATCTTCCCTCAATTACTTATGGATCACAGCGTATCCACCCTTAATGTATTGCAATATATATATATATTTTTTTTCAAATCTTGTATGTCTGACGTGCATTTTTTCCAGAACCTATCATTCAAAGTGATAGGTTCAGACCAGGATTGATCTGGTCAACACGAATCTTCAGAGAAGGAATATATATCTTTTGGATATTCGAGAATAAGATTTGGTTGGGGATGACCAATTCTCTTCCCCTTTAAAGGATTAGCTATAATTCATTTTAATATATATGAACGGCTTTTGTTACTAGAGGTATTTTATATATGTGAACCATTACCATCTGTATTGATACACAGATACAATCATGGTATGACAAAAGAGCAATGACATAGTCCGGGCATCTGGGAATGAATTGGACTTATCTTATGAGTCACGATAGACCGGAAGAGTGAATTTTGTGGTGGCCCATTGGAAACTTCCCTGCTTGTCGGTCCGCTGACTGGGCTTCGTGACCAGCTCAAGCTCGATATTTTTCTTCAGTACCTTTAACCTCCACATCATTTAGAACTAAGAATGAGGGTTTGCAGAATCCTCTAGATATACCTGATGAGCCATCATTAGCTATTGTCTGGCCCTTCCTTGTCCTAGCTTGGGTGGCGCAAAAGGCTTGGACCGCATGATGAGATACCACCGCCAGAGAGATAAGGGGTCGTATGACTGGCCACACAGTACTATATTGGATCCTTCTCTCTGGTTACGGTTCTTTTCAATTTGCCTATACATAGACCAAATAGTCAGGCCTATTCCTTACAGATTCTCCTCTGTTCTCATACACCTGAAAACACATATTACCAAACAATTCTTCTTCACCCAAAGGGTTAACTTCTGTATTGTAATTGTTCACTATTTACTCAACTCCTGGTAAGGGTAAAAGAGACTCTTTAGCTATAGTAAGCAGCTCTTCTAGGAGAAGGACTCTCCAAAATCAAATCATTGTTATAGAGTCTTGGGTAGTGCCATAGCCTCTGTACCATAGTCTTCCACTGTCTTTTGATTGAGGGTACACTCGAGCACACTATTCTATCTTATTTCCCTTCCTCTCAGTTTGTTAAAGTATTTATAGTTTATATAGAAAATATTAATTTTAATGTTATTACTGTTGTTAAAATATTCTATTTTTCCCTGTTTCCTTTCCTCACAGGGCTATTTTCCCTTTTGGGGCCCCCAGGCTTATAGCATCTTGCTTTTCCGTTTAGGGTTATAGTTTTCCAATCAATAATAATAATAATAATAATAATAATAATAATAATAATAATAATAATAATAATAATAATAATAATAATAATATAAGGTCAGTCTCTTGGGCGTTGTCCTACCAGCAAAATTATTGTTACCGACTTTCGCCTTTGCCATTAATGAGTGGTCTTTAAACCTTTAATGGAATTTACCTAGGTTTCTTATTTAGCTACAGGTACTTCGGACACCCAAAGGAGAATAAAATACTGTAGTTCCTTCTGGACTCCTTTGTACACAATAGATGCCTTGGAAAAAGCACACCCACCTTCTTAGGATAGAAATGTGATTCAGAGGCTAGATATGACTGGTGAGATGTGTAAAATAAGCTCAATGGAGGGAAATTCCCAGTGAAATATCACAAATCATTGTATTGTTCAACGTTCGAAGCAGTGGTAGTCGAACAAAATTCATCATACACTTAATCAATTCATAGTAATTTAAAGCTCTTCCAAAATAAGTTAACGTCATCATCGATTACGTAGTGTAAGATATATTGGAATCATTGAAGCCATTTTCTTTGGTAATGCAGAGTAGGGAAGGGATTATATTTTAATAGCAACGATAAATTTCGTAGAGGTTGAACTGTTAACAAAACATCTCTTATTTTTGGGCACAAAAAAATATCTTGATGTTACGGAACGTTTGCCAAAACAAGATATTATCTATCTATCTATCTATCTATCTATCTATCTATTTATCCATGAAAAGAAAAACGTGAAAAGTATTATCCTTCAAACAAAGCATTATTTCTTATCTTTTTTGTCCGTGTTTAGGGTCTATTAATTTGGATATCATATTTTACGATACCAGTCAGTGATTTCCCAAATTTTAGGTTGGAAATACTTTTCAAACACCGTGAAAAGTTAAATATGTTGTTAACCTTGCTGCTTGATTTTTTCTCATTGAAAGCTGCACTATAAAGATGATACTTCAGGGAACACTATAAATGTAACAAGGTAAGTTCACGTGTGTTTTCTAGTTTCATGGTTATAATTATTCCAAGATTTAATCTTATCCGGTTTTTTATTGGTATAAGAGAGAGAGAGAGAGAGAGAGAGAGAGAGAGAGAGAGAGAGAGAGAGAGAGAGAGAGAGAGAGGATATATTCTTATGCAATTCGTAAATCTTCTAACCATGGTCCGTTTGATAAATTTAAGTCAGTTATACATCTTAAATGTAATCAGAAATTGATTGAATTTTATGTGTTGGCCTCAGAGTATTTACTTATTCCGTGTAAAATGGAAATTTATTGAATATCATTGGTTTTGATAATTGAAGTGAAACTCGGTATTTGTCTTCTTTTGGTGTTCATGCTTTTTCTTATATAACTTCTTTTATCTAACGTAAAATTGTATATATTTCCTACAAAATTTAACATTGGCAGATTATGCGGTTTTCGAACCAATATAATATAACCTCAAGAAATATTATTTTGCAAATATCTTCCACTGCGTCTGATGAAAATGATAGAATTGAAAGATAAGAAAGTTATGTATAGCTATTAATAAGTTTTGTTTCACTACTAATTGTTTTGATTTTATAATCCATAATTTGTGCGAAAATTTTAGTATTATACTTTTCATATAGATTTTCGACGTTGATTTAAAGTTCATTAAAGTTGAGTTTGTTGGGTAATATTTTTTCAGCGTCTTTCTTGCACATTTCTGTTTTCTTTTAGGTTTAAATAATTTATAATTATAGAAAGTGTCCGAGAATGTTGACTATTCGCTTTGCGGTTCAAAATTACGAAACAAATCAATCAGGTAATGAATCAATAAAAAAGGGTCACCATGATCGATTTTATTACCAATAGTCCTGTTTAACCAAACGTCGAAT
>NC_090729.1:55438580-55446080 GCF_036898095.1 Palaemon carinicauda
GCTGCCAATCCTTGACCATGGAGGTAGATGAAGAAAGATAAGCAGAAGTCTGTCGAGATCTCCTGCGGATTCTTCGCCTTGACAAAGGCCTTCCCATTTTCTCCAAGATGACTCATATTGCCTTCTAGTAGATTCGCACTTATATTCCTCTAGGAAGTCTATGCTGGCTTTCGAAATCCCGAAACGCTTTCTCACCGCTAGGGAGAGAAAACCATGAGCTGCAGGGTCCGGGTTTCCTGTAATGAAGCGCAGACAGTCGACTTCTGGACTCGCTGGGTCAGAACTGGATCTGGTAGCGGTACAAACTTCAGCTGTAGTTCCAATGCCAGGGGGAACCACACGCTGTTCGGCCACTTGTGGGCTACTATTGCCTCTACCCCCTTGAAGGATCTCCGTTTGTTGAGGACCCTCAACAGATGGTTGTGAGGGGGGAACAGATAAATCCTAGACCCTTTGTTCCAGTTGAGGGACATCACGTCCACTGCTTCCGCTAAGCGGTCCTCGTACGGGGACACATACAGGGGTAACTTCTTGTTGTCTTTCGTCGCAAAGAGGTCTATCTGCAGTTCTGGGACTTGATTCAGAATGAAGGAGAATGATCCTGCGTCTAAGGACCATTCCAACTCTATCAGTGTGAACCTGGATAGAGCATCCACTGTCACATTGCGGACTCGTTGAAGGTGAACTGCCGACAGGTACTACTTCCTTTTTTTCCGCCAATCGGAAGATGGCCAACATCAACAGGTTGAGAGGTGGTGACCTCGATCCTTGTTGATTCAAGCATCTCACAACTACCTCGCTGTCCATCACCAACCTTATGTGGATCGAGTGACGCGGGGAAACTTTCTTTAAGATAAGGAGCACTGCCATAGCTTCTAGAAAGTTTTTGTGAAAGGTCTTGAATAGCTTGGACCAAGTCCCCTGGACTTTTTTCCCGATGAGAGTGACCTCCCCATCCCTCCTTCGAGGCGTCTGAGTGAATCGTCACCGACGGGGGAGGTGGCTGAAGAGGAACCGACTTCTTTAGAAGTCTGGCTTAGGACCAAGGCCTTCGCACGATTGATGCAAAACTTCTCCAAACTCCGGTTGCATCCTTTAGCTGTGCTCTTAGCACTGGGTCTGTCACCGAAGCAAACTGGAGAGATCTCAGTACCCTCTCTTGTTCGCGACTTGATATCCTTTCGGAATCTAGAAGTCTCTTGACAGAACCCGCTATCTCCTTCCTTTTCTTCGCCGGGATGGAGAAACGGTGTGACAAAAGGTCCCAGTGGATTCCCAGCCACTGGAACTTTTGAGATGGAGAAAGTCGAGACTTTTATCTGTTGATCTTGAAACCTAGGTACTGTAGGAACTAGATCACTTGACTGGAAGCTTGCAAGCATTCTGTCTCGGATGCTGCCAACACCAACCAGTCGTCCAGGTAGGCTACTACCTGAATTCCCTTTAGGCGTAATTGTTTGAGAGCGCCGCTCGGAAGCTTCGTAAAAATCCTTGGGGCTATGTTTAGCCCGAATGGCATGGCTCTGAAGGCGTATAGTCTTCGTTGTAGCCTGAACCCTAGGTAGGGGGAGAGTCGACGGTTGATTGGAATGTGCCAATAGGCGTCTGACAAGTCTATAGAGACGGAATATGCCCTCTTGGGCAGTAAGGTCCTTATGTGTTGCAGTATTAGCATCTTGAATTTGTAATACACTATGAACTTGTTGAGTGGCGACAAGTCCAGAATGACTCTGAGCTTTTCCGAGTCTTTCTTGGGAACACAAAACAGCCTCCCTTGGAATTTGATGGACTTCACCTTTCGGATCACCTTTTTCTCCAACAGTTCTTGAACGTAATCCTCCAGAATGGGGGTGGAGTGTTGGAAAACCCGAAGGCCCGGGGGTGGAGTGCTGTACCAGCTCCAGCCCAGTCCATTCTTGAGTAGGCTGTGGGCCCAGGGATCGAAGGTCCACCGATCCCGAAATTTCAGAAGTCTCCCTCCTACCGGTATCATCCCACTTGAACTGCCATCCTGAGGTCTTGCCTCCCTGACCACGACCACCCCTGAATCCCCTTCCCCTTGAGAGGCGCCCAGACGAGCCTCTGGCTGCCCCTCTAGGCTTTGCTCGAAAGGAAGTAGACTGCCCTTCGAACGATGGGGTGAATGCCGTGGACTGTGTCGACACGGCCTGGGGTACCCACTGAAAAGTGGTCGGGGTTTGTGCCACTATCTGGGGCACTGGAGACAATGGCAATTGCAGTTGCTGTTGCTGTCTAAAAGGCTTGGCTGGCTGAGACGGTAGCCTAGTCCTCATAGTATTCCTCTTTGGTTGAGGACCTTCATCCGGGGAAGACTTTGTTTTGATAGCCAGGCCCCACTTCTGGAGAAGGTTTCTATTCTCCAAGGCGGCCTTATCAACTACTTATTTGACCAAATCGGTAGGGAAAAGGTTTTTGCCCCAAATGTTGGAGGAGATTAGTTTCCTTGGCTCGTGCCTCACCGTAGCCGAGGTGAACACGAACTCCCTACAAGCTCTCCTCGCCTTGACGAAGCCATAAAGGTCCTTCATCACTGTGGCCAGATGAGTCTTGGCCACCACCATGAACATTTCATGGACCTTGGGGTCATTTGCCATCGTCTCAAGAGTAGTCTGAAGAGACATTGAGGCAGCCAGTCCTTCTTTTGTCTCGAACTCTCTCTGCAAGAGAAAGTCAGACAGCTTAGGGAGGTCCTCGTCGAACTGACGTCCGGCGATATCAGCCTCCAACTTCCCAACTGAGAACGTAAGATGGACGTCTTTCCAGTCTTTGTGGTCCATAGGTAGGGCCAGCGACAAGGGTTTACACTCCTTCAGGGAGGGGCAAGGCTTGTCGGCCTCGACTGCTTTTAGTACAGCCACAAACCCTTTCTGTAAAAAGGGGAAGGCTCTAGCAGGAGAGGACACAAAGGAAGGGAGCTTCTTGCTCAATGCAGCTACTTTTGAGTTAGAGAAGCCCTTCTCTTTCAACGAGGATGAAAGCAGAGCTTGAGCCTTAGTATGGTCCATCACTATGACCTCCTTCGGCTCTGTCTCCTCCTTTGAAGCTGGTTTCTTCCTCAGCCGGACATAACAGTCCGGATATGATGCCTTGCTGGGCCAGAATTCCACCTCCTCTAGGGGAACTGAGCCCAGCTTATCCGAGATGACGATCTTTCCAGTCGTCATTGGCATGTGCTCAGCATACCTCCATGGGTTAGCATCTCAGCACAAGGGAAGGTCTTTCACATTGAGCCTTTTCTGGGGCCCATGTGATTCTGCAAGGCACTGCATCCGCAGTTTCATAGCAGCCGCCTTCTCCTGATTCTCCTTCTGCATTTGTTGGATCATTCCAACAATCGAAGAGAGGGCCTGTCCCAGCTCTACTGGGAGACCGGCCGATGTTGAGGGAATAGGCTCCGAAATCTGAACCGGAGTAGCCGACACCTCGTCTACCTCTTCATCTACGACGTCCGGGGCTTGAACTTCATCCTGGCCTTCTGTCAGAAGGTCTTCTTCCAAACGCTCGTCCACATCAGACATCCTGTCATCTAACTGGATGTCTTGCATCACGACCGCGACTTCAGCATCCACCTGGATCTGACCTTGGGGGATCTCCTCTTGAGGCTGGGGAATCACTGCATCAGCTGATGCCTTAGGGAAAAGATACGCCCTCATCTTCTCCCTTGCTATATCCCTTGATTCTGCCGTCCTAGGGGAATCAAAAGCCTCAGTAATCAGGTTAGTGCACACAATACATACCTGAGGGTCCCAATACTGGAGATCATCCTTGGAGACAGCGCATGCTGCGTGTCTCCTACAAAACTCATGTCCGCAGAGGTTCTTGCTGCGGACGTTGCAGAAAACATTTCCGCACTTCGGAGGGTCCTCTGTAAAGAGAAGAAATTTCCATGAGTATCAAGTGAACTATGTATCACTGGATATGCATAGTATAGCATAACAATTCATAAAGGAAAGACACACACTTGTGTTTCTGTCACAACCCATTGTTGCAGCCTTCCAGATAATAAAATCAAATGGTTAATCTCTTCTAGAGTAACCAATGCAAGGTTTCCAGAGGAAACAGGTGAAGCTCACACCTAAGCAATGATTTTAAAATCCTGGATAATAGACACGAAAGAACTTACTTTCCTATCTGTAGGGCAACAGCAAAGGACTGTGCAAGAAAACACAAAAGTGTTAGAACACACAGTGCTGTACCAAAACCCATACCATAGTTTTCTTCTTACTGTATATGTTATACTGAAGAATACTAGTACAGTATAGGAGGATACGTGCCGGCCGGCACACACCATAACTAGCTTTAAAGTATACTACTTAACAGCTATAAGGCGGCAGAACTCTGGTTCAAATGCATGTGCCGGCCGGCAGCGGCAACAGCCAATGTCGGCCGGCAATGGCTGCCGGCCGGCAACTACACAAGGTAGTACCCAGCTGCCGGCCACACTCTTGGTGACCGGCACACAAGGGCTGACATTAGCCGGCCGGCAAAGGTACAGGACCGATGCCAGCCGGCAGCAAAAGAACCAGAGGACTACACCTGCCCAGCTGCCGGCCTCATAGGCCGCCAGCCGGGTCGGGTACAGCACTAGAAGAAAAATAGAATGGATGCCGGGATAAGAGATACACTACCTCCAAGCCCGGCAATCCGAAAGAGTGCATATAAGGAAGGGGAGAATCTAATTCAGGCTTCCTGACCAATGCCGTCTGGCTCTACAGGCAGGCATGGATGGGGGACCAAGGGAGGTCCGGGCAGCACTCAAAATATAAGACCCTTGCCGGCCAGCAGCTCTGCCGGCCAGCAGGGGGCTGAGTCAATTCCACATCCTAACCTATACTAGGTCCAGATGTAGAACGACGTACAGTACTGTAATGGCTAGGCCATTACGGAGATAGAGGGGGAAAGGACAAAGAGGGTCCTACCAACCTTGCTTTAGTGACGGATCACCCGCAGCCAAGAAACTTATCTTAGCCTAAGGGAGATCCAAGGGGGAAGGCCAGCAATACTTGCCAGCTCACAGAGCACCAAAGCAAGGAAGGTGTTGCTACTCCCAGGGAAAGAAACTTATCCTCCCACGAGAACAGTAACGAGGACTAGTCTGGTAGATCACAAAAGAAGGAATCATATCCATAGAAACCTTCGGTAGTGACCTAAGGAGGCTAAGCCACCTTTGTCTGTGTCAGGCCAGCGAGGGAGACTCTACCCCAAGCCAGACAAACACAGACTCAGACTAAAAAACTCTGTTGTTCTGTCCCTCTTTGAACCAGACTTACTGGAACAGGAAGGTAGAGTAACACCCCAGTATAGTTTTGTCGAAAATAAATTCGGAAAAAACCACTTAGGGATAAGGCCAAGGCCTAAACAGAGGGAAAGGGATTGCAGACCTTCTCCGAAGAAAAGAAAGCAACCGGGGAGTATGAGAAAGTATACTAAGGCTCCATAAGCAACTTAGCCTAGGCACCAAGAGAATCGATTGCCTAAATCACCGAAACTCACTCGTATACTATCTTGGAAATATTCCACACAATCTTAAATGTATAAAACATAGCCTAAAGCTTCAATAAAATTTTAATACACTCAGAAAACCCAAAATCATGCATGAAGTATAGGACCAAACGACTAGACTACATGGCCTAGCGTAGGCCAGAATGGCGAATACTTCGCCAAAATAATACTAAGCGCGAAAGGAAATCCTATGTAATGCTAAATAGCTAAAATTTATTAAAGCAAAACAACCGGGAATGTCGCTCTGACTAACTAAACTTATACCTAGGGAGCGACAGCGTCCATGACGCCTCCGGTAGGCTACGGCTCTTGTAACAAAGATTAATCCTATTAATCACTCAAAAATTTACCAAGAGCCTACATTTATACATAAAAGACATGGTACTCAACTTATCAGAGGCCGACGAAGACGGAGAAGCCATGAAAAGTAGAATAAATCCAAGATATGCGAGAAACACAGGAAAAAACACCGAGTTGTTAAGCTACGCAAAAAGGAATACAGATGGCGCCAAGATTGGCGCCAGGCACGCTTACGAATCGGGAGATAGGGAGCCTTGGGAGCGGCTCACCCTTTTTCTTTCCCGAATTCGTTTCTTGCCAACTGCCCCCTGCGAGACGAATCTCTGTTCGGGATGCAGATTGCCATGTGGCGTGTCAAGAATACGTCCTCTGATATGTCGCGATATCCCTTTCACGAGGGATACTCGCTCCAGAAGTTAGAATTCTGGTACCTTAAGGTAAATTCTCTGGGAATATTGACGTAGTTGTAATATACCCTAGGAAGCTACCCTGTAGGAACTTCCATCAGGACGACATGACTTGAGCCCAAATATATATATATATATATATATATATATATATATATATATATATATATATATATATATATATATATATATATATATATATATATATATATATATATATATATATATATATATATATATATATATATATATATCAATCTATCCATCTATCTAACTATGTATTTATCTATCTATATTTCTATCTATCTATCTATACATATATATATATATATATATATATATATATATATATATATATATATATATATATATATATATATATATATATATATATATATATATATATATGTAGGTATATATATATATATATATATATGTATGTATATATATATATATATATATATATATATTTATATATATATATATATATATATATATATATATATATATATATATATATATATATATATATATATATATATATATATATATATATGTATATATATATATATATATATATATATATATATATATATATATATATATATATATATATATATATATATATATATACTCTTGTATATTCATATATATACAAGTATATGTATATATATATATATATATATATTACTTTTTGTTTCTTCATCGCATCTAAGGGTCTCACTATATCTCCAAAACCTCTTATAAATTTACGGTAATACCCAGCGAGCCAAAGGAACCCAGCTACTTCCTTAGAGTTGCGTGGCCTGGGGAAATCTCTAATAGCCGCTACTCTATTGGGGCATGGTTGGATACCTTCCGGGGTTATTATGTGACAGAAAAATTCGACCTTTTTACTGAAAAATTTGTACTTTGATTATTTTTTTTCATATCATTATGTTGCAATGTTTCTAAAATTTTACGAATATTATTAGTATGATCTTCGGCCGTTTTCCCTGTAATTAAGATATCATCTAAATGAGCAAGAACATCATGGCTAATTAAGACCGAAAAAACCACCATCATTACCCTAGAAATATAGCTTGAAGCATTTTTAACACCGAAAGGAAGAAAATTAAACTGAAATTATTGATCATTAGCTATAAATGCCGTTTTACATTTACTTTTTTCCTGAATGGGTATTTGATAGTATCCAGAATTTAAATCAACAATTGTAAGATATTGGCTATCCTGTACTTTCACAAGTAATTCTTTGATTGAGGGCAATGGA
>NC_090729.1:55451080-55476080 GCF_036898095.1 Palaemon carinicauda
ACATCTGTATGTGTTTTGCTATTTTTCAATTATAACATCTCTCTCTCTCTCTCTCTCTCTCTCTCTCTCTCTCTCTCTCTCTCTCTCTCTCTCTCTCTCTCTCGCAAGAAGCGGTAGGATGCTACAGATGTTTCCAGTTTTAGGTACGGTAAGTTAAGTTTATAGTTTCCAAACTGGAACAAAGTAGATAATCCAGAAATGTTTATGGCAAATGCGCTGACATTTATTGTCCCTCTCTGCCAGTATTGCTGGTACACAAGAAAACCAAAAAAACTTGGATGGCTATTAAAATGTCTAATGGTTGTCTTTGGTATTCGGTTTTGTTATGGAAATTAGATGGGACTGAAGTTTGAAAAGGATGATGTTTCCAGCTGATTCTGTTTTAAAGAATGATAGTTAAGAAATATTGCTGATATAGTAATGTAGCTCAAAAGTTTTCCTAGCGACGAGGAAGGTGAAAGTAAGGGGATTTTATCAAAGAGTCTTCAGATCATATTTTTACCTATCTCAAAAAACATGTGAATATAAGAAGATTTTTTATATGCCCCTTTTCCATTGAAAATATGTTTTCAATAGGAAAAAAAATATTGCGAATTATATCGAAATAAATCAATACTTATACTTGAGCATATATTTTGATTTTCTTGAGATTATTCAGTTTGTGATTCACTTATGCCAATATATTTTCTTTCTGGCTCTAACTGAAAATTTTCCATTTTAGACACATTTGAGAAAAATGTGAAACTTTCCCCAAAACTATATGATTAGCTATATTTCTTGGTAATAAAATATATTGAGGTCTCTTATACTTGACACGAGTAAGTCCATATATTACAAAAAAAATAAAAAACGTATTTCAATGTTCTTAGGCCGTAGGTGTTTAAAAATTTTCAATTAAAGACCATCTTTTTTCACATTATATCTGGTAAGAGTATGAATGCAATGTGTGATTTTGCATGCATAGGAATTGAGTAAACATCACATCTTTTTCTTGCAGTATTTATTAACAGATATCTCAAACATTATAAACTTCTCTGAAGTGTATTTCACAGCAAGAATATTTTTTAAAGAATGGATCTGAAGAACATATCATTCGTCAGTTATTATCCATTAATACTAGAATAATCCTTTTTTCCAGATAAAAATAGTATTTCTAGATATTTATAACAATTTATAAAAGAAATCTATTAAAGA
This sequence comes from Palaemon carinicauda, assembly GCF_036898095.1. Lineage (NCBI taxonomy): Eukaryota > Metazoa > Arthropoda > Malacostraca > Decapoda > Palaemonidae > Palaemon > Palaemon carinicauda. Next base: position 55,452,275 of record NC_090729.1, read on the forward strand.
GGTAATATTTTTACCATTAGATGGAAAAAAGGGGCACTTCCCTGCCAGCATGATCTTTACCTGTAAATGCATTTATGTGAGCATTTTCTTTTTCTATTGATGTACCATTTGAACTAAAACGAACTTGATCCAAAACCAAAATGCGTCTAAGTTTCTCCCGAACGATATTCGACCTCAATGGTTATGCTCTGATCATATGACCACGGATAAGGATATCAAAATATACTGTTTATATTCTGCAATGCATTAAGTTACGCAAAGGGAATATGTGTGGAAGGACAATTTCTCCAGTACGATTTCATGGATGCTTTACTTTTGTTGAAATAAAACATACTTTTTATTCATTTATTTATTTATTTTTTTTTTGGTCTAGTCATATCCAGATTTCAGGGGTAATGAAGATGGAAGTTGTAATCAGTATACTGACTTTCACAAATTCGTGTTTCAAAGGGATCTTAATGAAGATATCTCACATTTTTCTTATATTTTAGGATTCAAACTGATAGACTAAAATATAACTAAAAAATCTTCTACCACAATTAATACATTCTATACTTTTACTTTTACCATCTTGCAACATCAGTGTTCGATTTTTTTCCTATTTGGGCTTCAGGAAATCAACCAATTTCTAATTCTTCGAAAATCCTTGAAATCTCTGTATTATAAAGTTCTTGGCAATAATTACATGAATATTCTTTACTATCCATCTACATATCTATAATACAAGTATTCGAACAAGCATTCGAGCCATACTCTCATTCACATAGAATTACTTAAGGAAGCAATTCCTAATATATTTTTATTTAGACATTAAAGGTGATTTGAACCATCATAAAACCATATTATTAACATAATTACTCACTGTTCTTGTCTTTTTTAACCAGCTGTAGCTATAATCAGTGGATTATCAAGTAAACTGTTTTCATTCTTTCCAATGTAAATGCCCCCCTTTTTCAATCAGCAGTAGCAAAATTAGAAAGTATTGTAAATAATAAGAGATAATAATATTTATATATGTACAATATTTTCCGTCTATTTTGGTAGGTATACTTTCTCCTCTTCATAATCTGAAGTGACAGTATTAATTTCTTTCCCTAGTCTTTGCCATAAATATATATTCTTTAATATTCTTTGTCACATAAGGCAATTAAAATTATCTTGTGTCATATATCTACCTTTTTCAGTTAACAAATATAATTCACTGAGCTGGCAGTGAAATGGTCTTTTGCTATTTAGATAAATAATTGTATTGAAATTAGTATAAGAAAAATATAGGGTCCTAATTTAGCGCCATATTTATTTGAGATTTTTGTTTCAGTCCTTAGCGGTAATATTTTCTGCATGTAGCACCAGTAAATGTACAAGAACATTATCAAGAATCTTCTATTCTCTCCTTAATCACAGCCATATCACATTTCTTTTTGTGAATTTGTTCCTAATATCAATAAACTTGGGTGTAAATGTTCATATTCAACCATGCACTTCCATACAGAACGATCCTTTAAGCAGAGAAGTCACCTCGCAATTCTTACTTATATTACGGTTCATTTATTCTTATCGTTCCATCTTGTTGCTATATCTCACAAAAACTTTGAGGTTTAGAGACGTGGGGTTACTGATGCAGACAGTATTTTAGCCTATACAATTCCCGGCCTTTTACCTTTTTTACATAATAGCTCCTTTGTTTGGCTTAGTTTATGGTCATTTACATTTTATAAGGAATAACAAACCTGTTTGATAATTGATGAAACGTTCTTCGTTCATACATATGTCTGTAGAGGTTAAAGCAACTTATATATACATTTATTTATCTACTTATAGATCTATCTATCTACTTAGTAGCTCTCTAAGAATATCGAAAAAAAAACAAGAAATGTTATCTTTCCAGGAATATCGAAAAAATAAAGAATTTTATTTCTCAAAAAGTATCGGATATAAAAAATTTCATCTTTCTAAGAAGATCGAGAAAATAAAGAAATGCTATATTTCAAGGAATATAAGAAATATATATATATATATATATATATATATATATATATATATATATATATATATATATATATATATATATATATATATATATATATATATATATATATATATATATATATATATATATATATATATATATATATATATATATATATATATATATATGTCAAAGAATATCAAATAAATAAATAAAAGATATCTTCCAAGGAATAATTATAAAATAAATAAAAATTATCTCACGAGGAATATTGAATAAATAGAAAATTTCTATCCTTCAAGGAGTATCAAAAACATAAAAATGTATCTTTCAGGGAATATCGAATGAATAGAATATGTTATATCTCAAGGAATATCGAATAAATCAAAAAATATAATCTTTCAAAGAATATCTAAAAAATGAGAAATGTCATCTGCCAATGAATATCGAGGAAATTAACCTAAAATTTATCTTTCTAGGAATATTGAATTTTAAAAAAATATCTTTCAAAGAATATCGCAAAAAATTTAAAAATATCGAAAAAATAAGAAAAAATCATTTTATAAGGAATATTGAAAAAAAAAAATCTTGTCTTTCAAGCAATATCGAAAAAATTAAAATGAAATGTTATGTTCCAATGAATATCGAAAAAATAGAAAATGTTATCACTCAAGGAATATCGAATAAATAAAAAAAAATAATTTAAAAAAAAAATCGAAAAAAATATCTTTCAAGGAATATCTGAAAAAAATTAAATTTTATATACCAAGGAATATAAAAAAAAGATAAAAAAATGTTGTCTCCAAGAATATTGAATATAAGAAATATCTTTCAAGGAACATCAAATAAAGAAAAAAGATGTTATCTTTCATGGAATATCAAAAAAAATAACAATATTATTTCTCACGGAGTATCGCAAAAATTAAAAAAAAAAAAATCTCGTTCAAATCGACAAATTAAAAAATATTATCTTCCAAGGAATATCTCTAAAATAAAAAATATTATCTATCAAGGAATATCAAATGAAAAAAAAAATTCTCTTTACCAAAACAACGAAAACTAAAGAATTTTATCTCTCAAAGAATATTGGAAAAATAGGAAAAAAAATACTTTAATGAAAATCGAAAAAATGGAAAAATCTATCTCCCAAGGAATATCGAATAAATTTTAAAAATTTATCTCTCATATAGTATTGGAAAAATAAAAAAAAAAAATTATCTCCTAAGGAATATCGATAAAATAAAAAATGTTATCTCTCAAAGAATATCGAATGAATAAAAAAAAGTTATCTTCCAAGGAAAATGAAAAAATAATATATTTCATGCATTAACGAATAATAAAAAAAATGTCATCTATCAAGGAATATAGAATAGGAAAAAAATCTTTCAAAGAATATCGAAAAAAATTAAAACAAAATTTCTTACGAAAAATAAATAAAATAGCTCTCAAGGAATATAAAAACTAAATTATCTGAAAAAGAATAGGAAAAAATAAGAAATGTTTTCTTTCAAGGATTCTAGAAGAGAGAAAATGCGATATCTTAATGAATAACGAGAAAATTAAAGCAAAAATCTTCCAAAGAATATTAAAAACTAAAAATGTCTTACAATGAATATCGAAAAAATAAAAGATGTTATTTTCTGAGGAATATCGATTAAAAAAATTATCTCCACAGGAATAGTGAAAAAAAAATTAAAGAAAATTAACGTTCATAGAATATCGAAGAAGTAAAAAATATAAATTTTTCAAGAAACATCGAAAAAAAGAAAAAAATATCCACAGAGAAATATCCAATAACAATAAAAAGTATTTTTCAAAGAGTATCGATAAAATGAGAAAATATATTTTTCAAGGAATATCAGAAAAATAAAAAAGGTTTTATATAGACGAATGTCGAATAAAAAAAATTATTTTATCTTCCGAAGAATATTGAAAAAATTGAAAAACTATATCCTCGAAGAAATTGGAAGATAATTAAAAATATCACCTTTTATGGAATATCGAAAAAAAAAAGTGTACCTGCCAAGGAATATCGAATAAATAAAAATAAATATTTAAAAGGATACAAATAAAACTTATCTTGCTAACAATAACGAAAAAACATAAATTGTTACCTCTCACGGAATATCGATTTAATATAAAAATGTTATCTCATGTAAGAATATCGAAAAAATATTATCTCCCAAATAATATCGTATTAAAGAATATTCTTTCAAAGAATATCGAAAACAATTTTATCTTACAAGTAATATTATAAAAAAAAAAATTATATCTCGAGGAATATCAAACAAATAAAAAAGATCGGAGTAAAAGAAAAATAAAAGAAACAAATCTTCTAGGGGATATCAAAGAAAATGAACGGATTTTGAGCGAAGCGAAAAATCTATTTTTGTGTGAGATAGCCATGTCGACTTGATGGAAGTTCCTATAACTAGCTTCCTAAGGAATATATATACTACAGTGATATTCCCATAGAATTTTACCTTTAGGTATCCAGAATTCTAACTGCTGGCGCGAATATCCTCGAATTTCGCTCAAGGATATTGCATAAGATCAGAGGACGTATTCTTGACACGCCACATAGCAATTTGAACCAATAATTTTAAGGGGAAGTGGCAAAATAGAAGGGGAGCTGTATCAAGGTTACCCTAGTTATCATACTATTGAGTATCACAACAGCGCCATCTCCACGAGGGTGGACATTCCTTGTACCGTTGACCAAGGTGCTACAGATGCAGTACTTTGGGAGGGATAATATGAAGGTCTTTTCTTTTTTAGAAAAGAAGGTAGGGTCCATCTGGACGACTTGGCCATCTCACCCAAAAATAGATTATTCGCTTCGCTCCAAATCCGTTTTTTGGGCTCAAGCCATGTCGTCCTGATATGAGCGTACCAGAGCATTAATGTATTAGTGGATTTTCATCACTACCTTAACCTTGGGACATTTCTATGATCATATAAACCAATTGAGACAAATGAAGTTACCGTTATCCGTCATCATCACTAAATCATAAACGATGTTAGTTCTTCCTGCCCCCTACAGGGAAGAGTCATACTAGACAGTGCAAAAGGGGCCTCAAGGTTAGCATGTATTATATGAACAAACGTAAATATACACTGAATATAGAAACAGTCTCATATATCAGTGTCTCGTATATCTTATTGTTTGTGAGCATACAACTATATGAAGAATACTTACTTTAGTAAGCTAAAGAACTCTGACATTTTACACATGCAATTGTCAGGCGAATTAGAACGCAAATAAATTCTAATAGATATTTATTTCCAATAAAAGACTATATGACTTAATCAGTAAAACGAATGTAGCATTATATCGGAATTATACACAAAACGTATACAGAATTATATTTCTTTCTTGAAAGGAAAAGAAATGATGAGTGCTACTCTCTAATTGAAGAAATGAAAAAAAAAAAAATCGTAAATTCTGTACCGGTTACATTCTATCAACACAGTGTACTACATGCACACGGCACTAGTGCTATTTGTATAATTCCACACCTGGGATTTTGAACAAAGTGTCACCATGGTAACACGTATTCTAAAGGAGTTCACACTAAAGATGATTACCCCCTCTCCCTTTAATTGGAAGTCCGAGTCAATTAACTGTTTATCACAGAATTAGACGGCAGGTTTTAATACGCCACCTGCCGCCACCACATAATGCTTCAGTTCATGGACCTGCTTAACACAGTGCTCGTAAAACACTCTGGATGATTTCCATCCGGTGAATGAACGAAGACGCTCAAAGTCCATATATTGAGAGAAGTTCAGTGATGAAGCAATTTTTCTCTGATCATGACCTGCGGGAGTACTGTCAGGATCTGCTCTACGAATAAAGTAGGTTAGCTTCGCCCTCAGTTGTTTTAGGGATAAGTTTGATACAGAGGTTTCCCCTTCAAAAAGCTGTCCTCTCCTGAAGTCTGAAGTTCTACGAAGATAGACTTTTAGACACTCTACTGGACATAGCGAAACATCTTCTTTCAGAGGGCAGATTCTCCAAGGACCCCACCTCTTAGTGGGTAGCTCATTCTTAGCGAGAAAGGTTGGATCAGGAAAGAGGTTCAGTTCTCCCGCTTCTGTGAACTGAATGTGGCCCTTGTCTCTAAATAGTGCCACTATTTCACTAACTCTAGCTACTGAAGCTATAATGGACAGGAAAATAACCTTTTGAGTTAGATCCTTAAGGGAACAATCTTCATTGTTTATAGATGAGGCATAATGTAGGACCTTGTCCAAAGACCATGAGATGGGCTTTTGTGATGGTGCAGCCATAAGACTTGCACATGCCATCGGAAGCTTATTAAAGATTTCATTCAACAGATCTACTTGAAAGGCATATAGAAGAGGTCTAGTCAAGGCTGATTAGCATGTAGTTATCGTGTTGGCCTCCAGGCCTTGATTATGAAGGTGGACAAAGAAAGACAGACAGAAGTTCATAGAAATCTCTTTCGGTCCTTTCGCTTCAACAAAAGCAACCCACTTTTTCCAAGAAGGCTCATATTGTCTTCTCTTTGACTTAGACTTGTATTCTTCTAAGAATTCTATATTCCCTTCTGAGATCGCAAATCTTTTCCCAACCCCTAGGGCAAGGAAATCATGAAATGAAGGGTTCGGGTTCTCCGTGATAAATCAAAGGCAATCAACTTTTGAACCCTATGATATAGTCCTGGGTTCAGAACTAGGGCCAGCCTCAGCTTCAGTTCCATCACTAAAGAGAACAGATTGCTCTTGGGTTACTTAGGAGCCATTAGAGCTACTCCCCCTTGGAAGGATCTCAGCATGTTGAGGACCTTCAGCCGGCGATTGGATGGGATGAATCAAGATATCCGAGTCCATCCCTTCTATACCAGAGACATGATGTCGGTTAATTCCACTAGAGGGTCCTTGTATGGTGCTACATATCGAGGTAGTTTCTTGAAGACGCTCGTGATGAAGAGGTCAATTTGCATTTCTGGGACTTGATCCCATCTGGTAGGGAATAGGTCTGTGTCCGTGGACCATTCTAACCCTATCGGCTTGAGCCGAAATAGAGCATCCACTGTCACATTGTGGATCGGTTGTATATGAACTGCTGAGAGTTGCCAACCCTTTAAGTAATGGATGGTTACCGTCACCTATACCGTATGAGACATTTTCTAGCATTGTCGATCGCGACGTCTCATTATCGCTTCGGTGTCCCAGATCAGCCGAAGGAAGTCTGATCTGCGTGGAGAGAGCTTCCCAACTCATGACAGGACCAACATGGTCTTGGAACTTTCGGACTTTAACCTTTGGTAGAGAAGCAATTAAGGAATGATCTATATTGGTCTTTTTAGATCTCTTCAAGCATTTGATGAGTACCTTTTCCAAACTCTTGACGTACCTTTCAGCTGTGCTCTTAGCACTGGGTCTCTCACTATTGCGAACTGGAGAGAGTTCCGAACTCCTCCTTGTTAACGTCTTGGGAATCTGACTGATTACCCGAGTCTCTTGACCGACCTTACAACCTCCTTTTATATTCCTATAGAAAAGGAGAGTTGGTGTGACTAGAAACTTCAATTATTTTACAGCCATTGAAACCTTTGAGCTGGAGAGAATTGAAATTTCTTGAGGCTTATCTTGCATCCGTGATGTTCCGGGAACTGGTTCATCTCCTTGGGTGTTCATAGACCAGACACTTCGGGGGCTACCCACCCCAACTTCTCGTCCAGGTACATTGTTGCCTGAACCATTTCCATACTTGGCTATTACATGACTAAGTCTGCCAATCCTATGAAGATATTTAGGACTGTGTTTGGGGGCAGACATCTTTCCAAGGATATACGTTACCTTCTGTAACTTGAATTCTAGATAGGAGGGGATGGGGGTGATTGGCTGTAAGTTGCCAAGGGATATTTTTCAGATCTGACAAGACTACAGACACCCCTTTTTGACGCAGAGTCCAAATGTTTAGAAGGAATAACATTCTGAACTTGCTGTTTTATTTGAACTTGTTGAGTGGCGACAAGTTCAGAATAACTTTGAGATTTCTTGAGTCCTTCTCATGAATACCAAACAGCCTTCCCTGGGATACGATGGACTATTGTTTCCTTACCACCTGTATGCTCTAGAGCTCTAAGGTATACTCCTCCAGGAGGGTTTTGGATTGTAGGAGGAGTTAAGGAAATGATGGTGGAGACATTTCCACCTCCCATCGTAGTCCCATCTTGATTTAGCCTTGGACCCAAGGCTCGGAAGTCCAACGATCCTGAAGGAACCTCCCTCCTTCCAGAGGCATCTCTATGCTTCGAATGATAAATAGGATTAAATTATTGACCACCTGCCCATGGCATCACGGTCGTTGCAGTCGTGGGATGTTGTTGAACAGCCCAAAGTATATTTCCGGACTTTCACGTCTTCCTTTTAGGTTGGGGACCCACAACCATGGATGACTTTCTCTTTAAAAGGATCCCCCACTTTTGGAGAAGACCTATGTTCTCCGTGGTGGCATTCTTAATCACTTCCCTCATTACCTCGTCTTGGAAGAGGTCTTTACACCAGAAGTTGGAAGATATTAGCTTCCTTGTCTCATGTTTCAGTGTTGCGACAGCGAACAGAAACTCCCTAAATGCTATCCTAGTCTTCATAAAGGCGTAAAGGTTTTTCACTAAGGTAGCCATATGCATTTTGGCTAAGGCCATGAGCATGTCTGGGGTACTTTGATGGGATGAACACAACTCTAGATATTTTTGTAGAGATAGGGATGCTGCAAGTCTGTCATTTGTCTCTTGTTTATTATATAAGAGAAACTCGGATAGTTTATGGAGAACTTCGTTAAACTGTTGACTGGCGATATCCGCATCTAATCTTCCCACTAAAAAAATTAAATGGACTTCATTCCAGTCCTTCTCCTGTGTGGGAGAGGCTGGTGACAGAGGCTGGCTCTCCTCGAGTACAGGACATGGGTACCTGCCTCCACTAGCTTGGCAACAGATATAAATTTCTTCCCCATAAAGGAGAATTAAATTGAAGCTGGAGCAAGAAAGGAAGGGTGCCTGTTACCCAGTGTGGATACCTCCGACACCGAGTAACCCGCCTTTTCAAGGCTACTTGACAAGATAGCCTGTGCCTTATCGTGGTCGAGAATCATGACTTCCTTCGATTTCGTTCCTTTTCTTGACTTTGGTTCATCCTTTAGTCAAACAAAACAATTAGGAAAAGCGTGAAAGCTTGGCCAAAATTGAATTTTGTCCAAAGGAGCAGCACCCATCTCCAAGATGTAGAGTTTTCCATTTAAGATCGGCATCAGCTCCGCAAACCTCCAGGGATTGATTTTTGAGCTTGTCGTGAGGTCTTGGTCTATGGGTCGTTTGTATGACCCTTCAGAAGCAACAAGTGGAGCTTTACTAGGTTCTATCTTGCATTTAACTTCCCGCTTTTCGTGTTGTTTGTGAAAGCTCTATAATAGATTATTCCCTCGGGCCTATAATTGGTCCGTTCCCTCTAATAGAGGGGTAGAAGATAAGGACGTCGACGTCAATTGCTCTAGAGCTGGCATAGGTGGAAAACATTCCGACACAACATTTTTCACTTCTTCCCATGGGTACTTCCTGCTCTCCTTCCCAAAGGCTATCTGGCTGTCGGGAGATGTAATTGGTGCCTGGGGCACCACTGTTTCCTTACTTGCCTTTGCAAATAGTAGCTTATTCATCCTATCATTAGGTGGGTAGGATCCCGGAGAGATTTTCTGGAAGCCTCCCACCTAGATGCGTAATTTGTTTCAAGCTGTATCCTTAGTCACTGTAGACTTGGGATTCTCAAAACCTTCGGACATTAAGGTCCGACATACATTACAAACCTGCGGGTCCCAATAATGTAGGGATTCGGGAATAATATAGCAGGGGGCATGAAACCTGCAAGTATTATGACCGTAAAAACATTTACTCCTGATCTTACAGAAGACTGCAGCACAAGTCATCTGGTGTTCCTCCTGTAAAGAAAGGAGAACAAAATGAGTATATAATAGATTATCTCACTGATAATCAATCTGTAAAAGTCATTTTTTAACAAAGTAGCTTAGGACAGTAAGCTATAAAGGGATAGTAGGAGACACATACTTGTGTATCCCATGTAAGCAACTGCTGTTACCTCCCCTCAGTGTTAGCTATAGGGAGATTCCTCTACCGAGGTAATTCCAACTAAAAGGATTCTAACCCCTTGGGGTAGAAAATTGTAAAAGCCACTGTCCCTTTTTATTTCTAACACTGTGGGGTAAGGATGACTGATTCCTCAATCAGAATATTGGAGAAATACTATTCTTTCAATATAGGAGCGGTACCAGCAGAAGCTCGCCAAGGGTATCCAAGATATGTTAGAAATAACTACTGTATAATCATACTATAGTTTTCTATTTGCAGCATTTGCTATGTTGCAAATTACTGGCTACTGTATAATTATATATAAAGTAGTTCAGCCATCGTGCTGCCTTTGTGACAAGCATCTGATGGCACAGTCCAGCTAGCATGAGGCCAACTGTACTAAGAAAAATAAAAGACATAAATTTCTGTACCCCACCCATTCTATTTGCTATGACCTCTCTTACAAAATTAAATCATAGTTTCCTGACCAGGGAGACTCAAGATAAGGGTTCTACCCTTAAAGCGTTAGGATTGTAACACTCCAGCCCTTTAATATTTTAATATTGTAACGTAATCTAAAAAACTGATTTCTAATCAGAATATTGAAGAAGTTATATTCTTTCAATATAGGATTGCGCTCAGTAAATACCTGATTTAGGGATATCCAAGATATATTGGTAATAACTACTAGTATAATATATACAGTAGTTTTCTATCTGCAATATATATCTATACTGCAAAAATACTGACTACCTGTATAAACATATACTGTAGATCAGCCGGGATGTCGCCGGCATAGCTAGCTCTTGTTGGCACACCAAGCATGATAGCTAAAAGTGAGAGAGATAGCATGGAGTGAAGGCTACCTATTACTGTGTATGAATACAGTAATTAAGTATGTAAAATCTTATTTTACTGCCTTTTTCCTGAAATAAGGTTCAAATGGAACAGGAAAATGTAGCATTCAGGCTTCCATCCAGCCACAGTACTATTGCCGGTAAGGTCCCACCAACACACTGCCGGCAGGCTAGCCTCGGGTAGTATTAGTACAGTCGGCATGCTGCCGGCAGAGTTAGCACCTATCTTTGGCGGTCTGGCCGGCAGTACTCCGGCAATAGAACTTGTGGCTAGCAGTTCAAGGGAGAACTGAAGAATCTTAGAGATTGAAGAGACTTCACATTCCCAGCCATCATGGTTGCCAGCAGGCGCCAGTCGCCAGTCCCCGCCAGCCGCTGACAGCCGCCAGCCGCCAGCCGCCAGCCGCCGACAGCCGCCAGCCGCCGACAGCCGCCAGCCGCCGACAGCCGCCGACAGCCGCCAGCCGCCGACAGCCGCCAGCCGCCGACAGCCGTCATGGCTGCCGGCAATTGGCATGGCTACTAACAGTATGCATCCCTGCCGACAGCCGTCATAGCCACCGGCAGCCGTCATAGCCGCCGGCAGCCGTCATAGCCGCCGACAGATGAAAGACACATAGTTACCAGCAACCAACTTGGCCACCGGGAGTTGTCTTGGCTGCATGCAGCTGTCATCGCCGCTGGGTGCCAGACAATGACAGTGGGGAGGGAGTCTGGATGCAGGGGATATCTGAGTGAGGTTGAGGAATTACTGCCTCAGAAGATGCCTTGGGGAAAAGATTGGATTGCATCTTTGCGCTTGGAAAGTAAGGCCCTGTGGTATTTTTCTGAAAACACAGGACCCACTTACGCAGCTTTTTCCTTGCTGCAGTCCTTGACTCCGCCGATTTAGGGGTGTCAAACGCCTCAGTAATCAGGTTAGTACACACATTACATATCTGAGGGTCCCAATACTTGAGATCACCCTTGGAGACTGCGCAGCGTGAGTGCTTCCTGCACAGCTCATGTCGGCTGAAGTTCTTACTGCGGATGTTGCAAGACATACTCCCGCACTTGGGTTGGTACTCCTGTAAAGAGAAAAGATTCCAATGAGTATACAATGAAAAGTCTCACAAAATTAGGTATACAATTTATTATCATTGTATACAGTATAGCTTAAGATACATAAGCTAGAAAGGAAAAAGAGAAACACATACATGTATTTCCTGTCCAGCCTATTGCTGTGACCTCCCATACCATTAAAACTATGGTTAACCCTTATTCTAGAAAAAACTATGGAATTTGTTATCCTATAAGAATATATAAGTGTAACTTAACACAAGTTTCCAGAAGTTGTAATATAAGGGATTTTAAATATTTCAAAGAAAGAACTTCGTTTCCTTACACTGTACGGTCTCACAATAGACTGTACATGACAACATATAATTTTTTGGAAGAAATTCTGGGTTACAGTATAATCTATACTGTAGTTTTCTACTTGCATTATATACTATACTGCAATATACTGGCTACTGTATAATCATATACTCTAGTGGTGGCTGGCATATACCTGGTTACAATTCCAAGGTATACTACCTTTGGAAGTGATGGGCGGCAGATCGCTGGTTTCTGGGTGCCGGCCAGCAGTAGATAATATGCCAGCAGCTGACTGCATCCCATTTGCCAGCCATTAATCGTAGTAGCCGGCAGAGTAGTAGGTGTGCACCCAGCTGTTGGCCGGCCACGGATGATGGCAATCTATTCCGGCCGAAGAACATTTCTTAAACCAGATGTCTACAGCCCACCCGGCTGCCGGCCGCTAAGCCGGCAGATGAGGACCCAATGGTAATAAACACTAAACAAAAGATAAAACATGGATCCAAGGACTGTAAGACGGCACTGCCTTACTGCCTTCCATCCAGAATGAGGGATCAAGTGGAAGGGGAGACTGTAACATTCAAACTTCCATCCATCCATAACATACCGGGCTCTACCAGCAGACATATGGATGGCAGACCAAGAGAGGTCTAAAGAACACTCAACAGTGAACAGGCATCTGCCGGCCGGTACATTCCTGCTGGCCACCAGAAGTGTAAGGCAGTCTTACAACCTACCCGCACTAGGGTCGAATGTAGGACGATGGCCAAGGGTTTGTGATGGCTAGGCCATCATCAAAGGACAGAGTTGGAGTGGTGAGGGTCCTATGAGGTATGGAAGGGCTGTGCCTAAGGCCTGCCCTACCTCACCTAACAAACTCTGCTCCAGTATAAGGTTATACCGAGTGGCTAAGGAAATTAATCCTAACCTAGGGTTGTCCAATACAGTAAAGAGGTTGGCAAAACCTTGCCCCCTCCAAATAATACAGGAACGGGGTTTGGTGCTGTTTTCCCCAAGCAATGGAGAATTCTATTCTCCGACTTAGGGTTAAACAGCACAGGACTAGTCTGCTAAACCACAGAGAGAAGGGATCATCTCGTACAGAAACATTCAATTGGGGCCTAGGGAGGTCTAGCCTCCTAAGTCTGTAGCCTAACCTAGCAAAGGAATTATATTCACTCTACTAGGCAGCTACAGACCATAGACAGAATACTCTGATGTTCTGACCAAGCCCAAAAACCAGTCACTCTGGTTAGAGAACAAGGACAGAAACACCCTAGCATAGTTTTACCTGAATACAATTCAAGGTAAAACTGACTAGGGTTAAGCCTAGGCTAACGCAGAGGGAAAAGGGATTGATCTTAGACCTCCAGAGGAGAAAAAAACAATCAGGGAAGTGCGCAAAAGTATACTAAAGCCCCTTAGGCTCTTAGCCTAGGCACTGTGAGAATCGATTACCTAAATCACCGAAACTCTATTGTATACTATCTTGGAAGAGGAAATTATTCAGTAAATATCTTACATGTATAAATTAATGTCTAAGGCTTCCATGAAATTATCATACTAGGAAAATCTATTATATCATGCATGAAAGTACTAAAAGCAAAAGGCTTAGGCTACGAAGCCTAGCGTAAGCAAGGATCGGTTACCTAAATCGCCGAAACTGATAAATACTATCGGCATAATATAAAGAATTCCCTGTAGGAAGGGTAAATAGCTAAATCTATTAGAGCACTGAAACCGGGAAAGTCACTCTGGCTAATAAATGTATCGTACATAGCGAGCGACAGCGTCCATGATGCCTCCGGTTCGGGAACAGCTCTTGTTTACGTTAATTTCACTTTGATTCAATTAAAAACGGGCAAGAGCTTACATTTATACAAAGTAAGGATAATACTCCACTTTCCAGGGGCAGAAGAGGCGAGTGAAATCATCATAATGTTGAATAATATCCAAAAATACGAGAGAGCACAAGGGAAATCACCGAGCTACAGAGCTATGAGATAAGGAATGACATGGCCCCGTTGATAAGGTCATATACAGACTCAAAAAGGGGGAGAGATACCTTAATAACGGCTCCCCTTCGTTTTCTTGCCACTCTCCCTCTCGAAGCGTTAACACTATTTGGGGTGAAGATAGCTATGTGGCGTGTCAAGAATACGTCCTCTGATATTGTGCAACAATCCTAAAGAGTAAATTAGGTATATTTGCTCCAGGAATTAGAATTCTGGGTACCATAAGGTAAAATTCTTTGGGAATATCTCTGTAGTTGAATATACCCTAGGATGCTACTTTTAGGGAACTTTCATCAGGACGATATAGCCTGAGCCCAGAAAATATTATTTTAAAAATATCGAAAAAATGTTACCTTCCAAAGAATATCTGAAGAAAAAAAAAATTTTATCCCAAGGAATATCGAATAAAAAAGATATTTTTTCGAAGAGTATCGAAAAATTTTATCGTTCAAGGAATATCTAGAAAATAAAAAAAACTTATCTATCAAGGAATATCAGATAAATTGAAGAAAAAAAAATCAAGAAATAATTGAAATAATAAAAAATGTATCTTCCAAGGAGTAACGAAAAAATAAAGAATGTTATTTTTTCAGGAATATTGAATGAATGAAAAGAATATCTTTCCAAAAATATGTATGAAACAAAATATTCCTTCAAAGAATATCATAAAAATATAAGAATATTACCTTCCAAGGATTAATGAAAAAAAATAAGGAAAAATATTATCTCTTAAGGAATATCGATTATATAGGAAAATTATCTTTCAATGAATAGCAAAAACATAAAAAAGTTATCTTTCAAGGACTATCGAAAAAATATTACCATTTTATCTCTCGGTGAATATCGAATAAATAAGAAAAATTATCTTTAAAAGAATATCGAAAAAATAAAGAAAATTATTTAACAATTTATAGAGAATAGAAAAAAAATCTTATTTATCAAAGAATATCAAAAAAGTAAAAGATGTAATCTCTCCAAAATTAGCGAATAAATAAAAAAATTACCTTTCAAAGAATATCAGAAAAATTATAATCAATAAATATTGAAAAAATAAAAGTAAGTGATTTTTCAGTTAATATCGAAAATATAAAAATTGTTTTCTCTTGAAGAATATCGAATAAATGACAAGAAAATCTCTCAAAGGGAAAATCTAAAAAAAAAACGAAAATTAAAACAGAATTCTCTCAAAGAAAATCTAAAAAAGAAAACTAAAAAAAAATATCTCAAAAAATATAAAAAATATTTGAAATTTTCTTTTCCAATAATTATAAAAAAAAAATCAAATAAAATTATCTTAAGTAATATCTCCCTATGAATATCGAAAAATGAATAATGTTATCTCATAGGGAGTATCAAATAAATGGAAAATAATCTTTGAAAAAATATGGAAAAAATAAAAAAATATCAATCGAAGAATATCGAGAAAATGGAAAATATCTTTCAATGAATATCGAAAAAATAAGAAGTAATCTTTCAGAAAATATATATAAAAAATAGGAATGTAGATTAAAAAGAAAATATTTCAACGAAAATTGAAGAAATAAATAGAATGATTATATCAAAGAATATCGAAAAAATTGAAAATTTGTTTTCCAGGGAATATATAAAAAAAATAATAATATCATGGATAATATTGAATAAAAGAATTATCTTTAGAAAATTTCAAAAAATTAAAATTGTGATCTACCAAGGAATATCAAGAAATAACAAAAAATATCTCTCAACGAATATCGAAAAAATAAGAAGTAATCTTTCAGAAAATATATATAATAAAAAAATTATCTTTCAAGTAATATCGAAAACATGTTCTCTCTCGGGGAATATTGAATACATAAAACATGTCTATCAAAGAATATTGAGAAAAAAGAAATACCTTTCAAGGAATATTTTAAAAAATGATCTCCTCTGGAATATCAAAGAAATAAAAAAATTTAAATCTCAAAGAATTTCAAATAGATAAAAGAAATTCTATCAAAGAATGTGAAAGAAATTGAATATTGTGTTCTCGTAAGGAATATTGAAAAAAAAAATTGAAAATTTTATATCTCAAGAAATATATAATAAATAAGAAAAATGTTGTCTACCAAAAAATACCGAAAAAAGATAAAAAAAAAAAATATTATATCCCAAGCATATGGGATAAATTGGGAATAAATCTTCCAGGTAATATCGATAAAAATAAAAAATGTTATCTTGCAAAAATATGAGAATATAAAAAAATAGTCTCATAAGGATTATCAAATTGATGTTAAAAAAAATCTAAGAAAATTTAAAAGAAAAAAATGCAAGGATTAGAGAAAAAAATTTTCTTCTTAAGAATATCCACAAAATGAAATAATTTTTCCTTCAAGGATTGATGAAATAAAAAAGATATCTTCCAAAGACTATCAATTAAATAAGAAAAATATCCATAAAAGAATATATAGAAAATCCTCTTTCTAGGAATATTGAAAAAATATAAAATGTTTCCTCCCAATGAATATCGAATAAATATAAAAATCTCATCTTTTAAAGAATATCTATAAAAAGTTATTGTTAAAGAAATGTCGAATAAAAAAAATATTCTTTTGTCGAATATCGAAAAAAAAATATCTTTTAAATAATACCGAAATTTTTTTTTTTTAACTCCTGAGGAATATCAAATAAATAAAAAAGATCAAAGTGTAATATAAAAATTAAAGAAAAATTCTTCCAAGGTATATCGAAGGAAATTAGGAATAGTATTTCTCAAGGAATATTGAATAAATAAAAAAAAAAATTCTTTCAAAAATTATTGAAAAAAAAATAAAAATATCTTTAAGAAATAAAAAACAAAAATTATCTTTCGAGGATTATTGAAAAAATAAAAAAATAAAGTTTTCTTACAACGAATATTAAATATATAAAAACATTTCCTTTCAATGAATATCGAAACAATAAAAAAATGTCATCATAGGAATATTAAAAAAATAACTTCATCTTTTGATGAATATCGGCAAAATAGAAATTTTTTATCTTCCATGGAATATCGAACAAATAAAAAAATGTTATATCTTAAAGAATATCAAATAAATAATATTAAAAAAAATATCGAAAAATTTTAAATTTTTTCTTGCAAGTTATATGAAAAAAAAAAAAAATATAATTTAAGAAATATCGAATAAATAGAAAAAAGTTTTCAGAGAAATTTGAAAATTGAAAAATAATATTTTTCATATAAAAAAATGGAAAATATTATATCCTAAGGAATATTGAAAAATTTGAAATGTTATATATCAAGAAGTATTGAATATATAAAAAAATAATTTTTCAAAGTATATCAAAAATAAAAAAATTTCTTGCAAAAATTATTGAAAAAAAATTAAAAAAGAATTATCTCTCAAGGAGTATTGAATAAATTAAGAAAATTCAAATATGGAAAAATAAAATGTTATCTTCCAAGGAATATCGAACAGATGAAGAATGTTATCTCTTAAGGAATATCAAATAAATGAAAACATTAATCTTGCCAAAAATATGAAGAAATAAAAAAATGATCTTTCAAAGAGTATGAAAAAAAATATAGATAATTTGATCTTCCAAGGAATATTAAAAAAAAAAAATAAAAATATCATCTCCCAAATAATATTGAATATA
The DNA here is from genome assembly GCF_036898095.1 of Palaemon carinicauda. Lineage (NCBI taxonomy): Eukaryota > Metazoa > Arthropoda > Malacostraca > Decapoda > Palaemonidae > Palaemon > Palaemon carinicauda. Next base: position 55,470,204 of record NC_090729.1, read on the forward strand.
TAAAAAATATATCTTTCAAAGAATATTGAAAAATTAAGATCTATCTTTCAGTGAATATTTAAAAATTAGAAAAAAAAATATATTTCTTGAGGAAAATTTAATAGATAGAAAAAAAAACTATTTTTTTCAAAGAATATCAAATTAAAAAAATATATTTATCAAGGAATATCGAATAAAAATTTTTTCCATTAACAAAATGAAAAATATTATTTCCAAGGAATTATAAAGAAAAGCTTTTTCTTAAGGAATATTGAATAAATATTAAAAATTATCTTTCAATAAATATCAACAAAATAAAAAATATTATCTCAAGGAGTATCAAAAAAATAAACAAAAAATGCCACGTCTCAAAGAATATCAAATAGATGAAAAAAAAAATTATTGTCACAAGAATATAATAATAAAAAAACTCATCTTTCGAAGAATATCAGGAAAATGAAAAAAAATTCTTATGAAGAATAAATATATAAAAAAAAATACAAAAAGCTGCAACTCAAGGAATATGTTATATCTTAAAGAATACCGAACAAATAAAACTCTTATTTTCCAAGAAATATAAAAAAAAGTAAGAAAACAAATTATCTTTCACGGATGATCAAAATAATGCAAAAGTTATCTCTCACGGAACATGGAATAGAAAAAATTATATTTATTTTTCTAAGAATACTGAAAAATAAAAGATTTTATCTTCCAAAGAATATAAAGTAATAAAAAATATTCTATATCAAGGAATATTGAATAAAAAAACAAAAACTATTTTACAATAGATATTGAACAAATAAAAATTTTACCTTGCAATGATTATCAGAAAAAAAAAGAATAATTATATTATCTTTCAAGGAATATCGAGCAATTGAAAAAAAAATCTTTCTAAGAATGTCGAAATAATAAAAGAAGTTATCTTCCAAGATTTATCAATATAATAAAAAAATTATATCTTCTAAAATATTTAATATATGAAAAAAATTTATCTTTCACAGATTATCGATCAAATAAAAAAAAATCATCTTTCAAGGAATATCAAAAAAAGAAAATATATATTTCCAGAGGAATATGAAATAAAAAAGATATATGATTTTCAAAGAAAACAGGAAAAAAATTATCTCAAAGAATATCGGCAAAATAAAAAATGTTATGTATCAAGTAATATTGAATGAGTAAAAATAATTTCGTCTTTTGAGGAATATTGGGAAAATAAAAATCTTTATCTTCCAAGGAATATCGAACAATTAAAAAATATTGACTCTCGAGGAATATATACATACATATATATATATATATATATATATATATATATATATATATATATATATATATATATATATTATATATATATATATATTATATATATATATATATATATATATATATATATATATATATATATATATATATATATATATATATATATATATATATATATATATATATATATATATATATATATATATATATATATATATATATATATTTTGTTTGAAGAAAATCAGACAAGTTTTGAAATATCTTCCACCGAATAATGAAAAAAAATGCTGTTATCTCACAAGGAATATGGTATATATGAAAAAAATTCTTTCGAATTATATTGAAAAAATAAAAAAGAAGATATCTCCATAGGAATATTGAATAGAAAAATATCTTTATAAGAATATACAAAAATATTAAAATGTTATCTCCCAAGAATCATCGAAAAAATATTTATATCCTAAGGAATATCGATTAAGTAAAAAAAAAAAGGTTTTCCTTCGAAAAATATCGACAAAATGATAAATGTGATTCAAGGAATATCAATAAACAGAAAGAATTTTTTTTACAAGAATATCGAAAGATTAAAAATAATTCATCTTACAAAGAATATTGAAAAAATAGAACATAATTATGTTAAAAAGGATCATCATAAAAACTGAAAATGTTATTCCTCAAAAAATATCGAAAAGATGAAAAAATGGTATCTCTTAAATGATATTGAATAAATAAAAGATTTATCTTCCGAAGAATGTCAAAATAAATAGAAAATGTTATCTTTCAAAAATTATCGAAAAAATTAAAAATAAATATTATCTCTCAAAGATTATAAAATGAAATAAAAATAATTTTATCTTACTAAGATTATTGAAAAAATTAATGTTATCTACCAAAGAACATAAAAAAATAGTAAATGTTATATCTGAAGGAATATTGAATGAATGAAAAATTTAATCTTAAAAAGAATATCGAGAAAATAAAAAGCTTTATCTTTCAAGGATTACCGGAAAAAAATATTATCTCCTAAGGAATATGGAAGAAATATAGAAAATATACATTGAAGTATATCGAAAAATAAATAAAAAAAAATTTTTTCAAAATATGTCGAAAAATTCAAAGGTATCTTCCAAGGAATATCGATGGAACAAATTTTTTTATCTCTCAAAGAACTTCAAATATATGAGAGAATTATTTTTTCACATAATATCGAAAAAATAATCATTGTTACCTATCAAGGAATGTAGGAAAAGAAGAAACATTATCTAAAAAGGAAAAACGAATAAAGAAAAAAATAAATTTTCAAATATCAGAGAAATAAAAATAAATATCTTCCAAGGAATAAAAAAAAGTTTTCTCTCGTGTAATATCGAGTAAATGAGATAAATTTATCTTTCAAAGAATATAAAAAAAATAAAATTAGAAAAGGTTATCTTCCAATGAATATCGAAAAAAATTTCATCTTGCAAAGAACATTAACAAAAAATGATCCCTCTAGGAATATCAAATAAATAAATGAAATTATCTTTAAAAGATTATGAAAAAAAAATAAAAAAATATCACCTTTTAAGGAATATTGAAAATATAAAAAATTACCTGCTAAGAAATATCAATTGAAAATAAGAATTTCATATTTTAAGGAATGTAAAAAAAAAAAATGGCATCGTCAAAGGAATATGAAAAAAAAAAATCTCCCAAGGAATATCGAATGAATATTTTTTTTTCAAAGACTATCGGAAAAATAAAAAAAAAATTCGTATGGAATCTCAAATAAATAAATAGATAAAAAAGTTGTTTTTCCAAAACTCGAAGAAATATAAACAAAAATTATCTTTCAAGTATTATAAAAGAAATAAAAGATATTTTTTACAAGGAAATTAGAAAAAATAAAAATGTTATCTCTCAAGGAATATTGAATATATAAAAAAATATCGTTCAAAGAATATTGAATCAATTAAAAAAATTTCTTTCAATGAATATTAAAAAAATAAAAGAAAATATTATCTGTGAAAAAAAATCGAATTTATAAAAAGATCTTTCAAAAAATACCCCCCCCCCCAAAAAAAAAAAGTTATCGTACAAGGAATATTTAAAAAAAATGGTTATCTTTTAATGAATATCAAATAAATAATATTTAGTTTATCTTTCAGAAAATATCAAGCATATAAAGGACTGTTTTCTTCCAATGAATACCGAATGAATAAAAAATTTTAATCTTCCAAGGAGTGTCGAAAAAATTAAAAAAAAGATATGTTTCAAAGAATATAAAAAAGAAAAATGTAATCTTCAAATGAATATAAAAAAAGGAAAAGAAAAATGGTATCTCCAAATGAATATACAAAAAAAATCATCTCTCAAGGAACATCGATTAATAAAAAAAAATTTCCAATGAATATTGAAAATATAAAAAATATTGTTTATGAGAATGTTGAATAAATAGAAAAGGTGTTAGAAAATTATCTTTTATAGAAAATGGAAAAAACCTCTTTCGAAAGATTATCCAAAAAAATTAACAAATTTTCATCCAAAGAATATAAAAAAAAAATAACCCAAAAAAATATTATATCCAGGAATATTGAAAAAAAAAAATCTTTCAAGGAATATAATAAAAAAAATATCTGCCAAGGAATATCGAAAAAATTAAAAAAATAATATTACTTTTCATACAATATCGACTAAATAAAAAAAAATGTTTTCTTTAAAAAAATAGGAAAAAAATAGAGGTAAAGAATTGCGAAAAAGGGAAATGTTATCTCTCAAGAAATAATGAATAAATAAAAAATCCTTCAAAGCATATAAAAAAATAAGAAGAGAATATCTTTCAAAGAATATCGGGAAAAAATATCAACAAAAGAATATAAAAAAAAAATAAGATGAAAATATATCCCAAGTAATATTAAATGAATAAAAACATTTTTTTTTTCAAAGAATATCGAAAAAATAAGAAATTGGGATCTCTCAGGAATATATATATATATATATATATATATATATATATATATATATATATATATATATATATATATATATATATATATATAACAAAAAATTAGCTCTCAAGTATTATCGAATAAAAAAAAATTATCCTGCAAAGAATATCGAGGAAATAAATAAGGTTATATATCAATGAATATCGAAAAAAATATCTCTCAAGGAATATAGAATAAATGAAAAAAAAATATCTCTCAAAGAAAATCGGAAAAGAATGTAATCTTTCGAAGAAGATTTAGATTACTAAAACTTATTTCTCTAATATCATCGAATAAATACATAAAATATATCTCAAAAAGAAATTTCGAAATGATAAAAAAAATATTTTCTCCCATGGATTACAAAAAAAATTATTAGCTCTCAGGTAACATTGAACGAATAAAAGAGTTATCTTCCAAAGAATACCAAAAGGAATAAGAAAGGTATATATATATATATATATATATATATATATATATATATATATATATATATATATATATATATATATATATATGTATATATATATATATATATATATATATATATATATATATATATATAATATATATATATATATATATATATATATATATATATATATATATATATATATATATATATATATATATATATATATATATATATATATATATATATATATAAGATGTTATCTTCCAAAGAATATCGATAAAATAGATATTTTTATGTCTATAGTAATATTGATTATATAGAAAATAAATGTCTTTTCACAGAATATCGAAAAAAATTTAAGTATTATCTTCCAAGGCATATAGATGAAATGAAAAAAATATCGATTAAATAAAAGAAAGTTCTCGTAGAGAATATCGTAAAAAAAAAATAAGTCATCTCATGGAATGTTAAAAAAATTAAAATTGGTATCTTTCAAGGAATATTGAATGAATAAATTAATTGCATTAAAAAAATTAGAATAAAATAGAAAATCTTATCTTTCAAGGAATATCGGAGAAGATGAAAAATTTTACCTCACATAGAATATCGAAAAAAAAGAGTTATCTTTCAAGGATTATCGAAAAAAAGGAAATATTTTATCTCCCAAGGAATATCGAAAAAATGAAAAAAAAATACATCTCAAATAATATCGAAAAAGTAAATAATATTATCTCTGAAGGGATATTGAATATAACAAAAAAAAAAAATAATCTTTCACTGAATATCAAAAAAATCAAAAAAAAATTTTCAAAGAATATAGAAAAATATAAAATTTCTTCTATCAACGAATATCGTCAAAATGAAAAAAAAGGTTATCTCAAGGAATATCGATTAAATACATACATACATATACCAAGCTACTTCCCCCAATTTTAGTGGGTAACCGACATCAAACAAATGAAACAGAAAAGGGGACCTCTCCTCTCTATGTTCCTCCCAGCCTGACAAAGGACTCAACCAAGTTCGGCTGGTACTGCTAGGGGTGCCAAAGCCCACCCTCCCCCGTTATCCACCACAGATGAAGCTTCATAAAGCTGAATCCTTTACTGCTGCTACCTTCATGGTCTTACAAGGCACCAGAGGAAGCAGCAAAACCTACCGGAACTGCGTCACAATCACTCGCCATTCATTCCTATTTCTAGCACACTCTCTTGCCTCTTTTACATCAATATTTCTATCACCCAGACCTTC
>NC_090729.1:55482383-55489883 GCF_036898095.1 Palaemon carinicauda
GTTCAAATCCCCGCCGGTCTGATATCATAGTCTTTGGGCGATTCCGCCTGGGGCTCTGATCCCGAGGTCGTTAAGAGAATCCAGACTTTAAAGTATTAATATATATGGCTTATTTGAAATATTATATATATATATATATATATATATATTTATGTATGTATATATATATATATATATATAAATATATATATATATATATATATATATATGTATATATATATATATATATATATATATATATTTGGGCTCAAGCCATGTCGTCCTGATGGAAGTTCCTATAGGGTAGCTTCCTAGGGTATATTACAACTACGGCGATATTCCCAGAGAATTTACCTTAAGGTACCAGAATTCTAACTCCTGGAGCGAGTATCCCTCGTGAAAGGGATATCGCGACATATCAGAGGACGTATTCTAGACACGTCACATGGCAATCTACGACCTGAACAGAGATTCGTCTCGTAGGAGGGAGATTGACGAGATACGAATTCGGGAAAGAAAAAGGGGAGCCGCTCCCAAGGCTTCCCTATCCCCCGATTCGTATGCGTGCCTGGCGCCAATCCTGGCGCCATCTGTATTCCTTTTTGCGTAGCTTAACAACTCGGTGTTTTTTCCTGTTTTTCTCGCAAATCTTGGATTTATTCAGCTTTTCATGGCTTCTTCGTCTTCGTTGGCCTCGGATAAGTTGAGTATAGTGTCTGTTATGTATAAATGTAGGCTCTTGGTAAAATTTTGAGTGATTAATAGGATTAATCTTTGATACAAGAGCCGTAGCCTACCAGAGGTGTCCTGGACACTGTCACTCGCTAGGTATAAATTAGTTAGTCAGAGTGACATTCCTGGTTGTTTTGCTTAATAAATTTTAGCTATTTAGCTTTACATAGGATTTCCTTTCGTGCTTAGTATTATTTGGCGAAGTATTCGCCATTCTGGCCTACGCTAGGCCATGTAGCCTAGTCGTTTGGTCCTAGTACTTAATGCATGATTTTGGTTTTTCCGAGTGTAATTAAAATTTTATTGAAGCTTAAGGCTATATTTTATACATTTTAGACTGTGTGGAATATTTCCAAGATTGTATACGTGAGAGTTTCGGTGAATTAGGTAATCGATTCTCTTGGTGCCTAGGCTAATTGCTTATGGAGCCTTAGTATACTTTATTATACTCCCCGGTTGCTTTCTTTTCTTCGGAGAAGGTATGCAATCCCTTTCCCTCTGTTTAAGCCTGGGCTTATCCCTAAGTGGTTTTTTCCGAATTTATTTTCGATAAAACTATACTAGGGTGTTACTGTACCTTCCTGTTCCAGCAGAGTCTGGTTCAAAGAGGGACAGAACAACAGAGTTTTTAGTCTGAGGTCCGTGTTGTTTGGCTTGGGGCAGAGTCTCCCTCGCTGACCTAACACTTACAAAGGGAGCTTAGCTCCCTTAGGTCACTATCGAAGGTTTCTGTAGTTATGATTCCTTCTTGTGTGATCGACCAGACTAAGTCCTGTTGCTGTTCTCGGGGAGGATAAATCTTCCCTTGGGAGTAGCAACGCCTTCCTTGCTTTGGTGCTCTGGAAGCTGGCAGGTATTATACTACTGCGCTGGCCCTTTCCCTTAGATCTCCCTTAGGCTAAGACAAAGTTCTTGGCTGCGGGTGATCTGTCACTAAAGCAAGGTTGGCAGGACCCTCTTGTCCCTTCCCCTCTATCTCCGTAATGGCCTAGCCATTACTGTACTGTACCTTGCCGGCCGGCAGAGCTGGCCGGCAGGGGTATTACTGTACTGTATGTCATTCTACTTCTGGACCTAGTATAGGTTGGGGATATGGAATTGACTAAGCCCATTGCCGGCCGGCAGAGATGCTGGACGGCAAGGGTCTTATGTTTTCGAGTACTGCCCGGACCTCTCTTGGTCCTCATCCATGCCTGCCGGCAGAGCCGGACGGCATTGGTCAAGGAAGCCTGAATTAAGTTTCTCCCCTTCCTTATATGCACTCTTTCGGTTGCCGGCTTGAGGGGTTGTGTACACTCTTATCCCGGCATCCATTCTATTTTCTTCTAGTGCTGTACCTGTCCCGGCTGCCGGCCTATGAGGCCGGCAGCCGGGCAGGTGTAGTCTTCTGGTTCTTTTGCTGCCGGCTGGCATCGGTCTTGTACCTTTGCCGGCCGGCTTATGTCAGTCCTTGTCTGCCGGCCACCAGAGTGTGGCCGGCAGCTGGGTACTACCTTGTGTAGTTGCTGGCCGGCAATCATTGCCGGCCAACACTGGCTGTTGCTGGCCGGCAGCTGCTGCCGCCGGCACAGGCATTTGAACCAGAGGGCTGCCGCCCTATAGCTGTTAAGTAGTATACTTTAAAGCTAATTGTGGTGTGTGCCGGCCGGCAAAGGCAGGCCGGCACACATCCTCCTATACTGTACTAGTATTCTTCTGTATAGCATATACAGTAAGAAGAAAACTATAGTAAAAGTTTAGGTACAGCACTGTATCTTCTAACACTATTGTGTTTTCTTGCACGGCCCCTTTGCTGTTGCCTTCAGACAAGAAGCAGAGTTCTTCCCTGTCTATTATCCCGGATTTTAAAATCATTGCCTAGGTGTGAGCTCCACCTGTTTCCTCTGGAAACTTTGCATTGGTTACTCTAGTAGAGATAAACCATTTTGATTTTATTATCTGGAAGGCTGCAGCAATGGGTTGTGAGGGAAACACAAGTGTGTGTCTTTAATTTCTGAATTGTTATGCTATACTATGCATATCCAGTGATACATAGTTCACTTGATACTCATGGAAATTTCTTCTCTTTACAGAAGGACACTCCGAAGTGGGGAAGTGCTTTCTGCAATGTCAGCAGTGTTCTTGCGGACATGAGTTTTGTAGGAGACACGCAGCATACGCTGTCTCCAAGGATGATCTCCGGTATTGGGACCCTCAGGTATGTACTGTGTGCACTAACCTGATTAATGAGACATTTAAATAGCTAGGAAGAAGCTTCGTACCTGGGTAAGGGGCTTCCAAAAGTACACTTCTGGCCCTTATCTTCCAAGTGAGAAGATGAAGGCGTATCTTTTCCCTAAGGCATCAGCTGATGCAGTGATTCCCCAGCCTCAAGAGGAGATCCCCTAAGTTCAGATCCAGGTGGATGCTGAAGTCGCGGTCGCGATGCAAGACATCCAGCTAAATGACAGGATATCTGATGTGGACGGGTGTCAGGAGGAAGACCTCCTTGCAGAAGCCCAGGATGAAGTTCAAGCCCCTCTACATCGGCCGGTCTCCCAGTAGAGCTGGGACAGGCCCTCTCTTCTATTGTTGGAATGATCCAACAAATGCAGAAGGAGAATCAGGAGAAGGCGGCTGCAATGGAACTGCGAATGCAGTGCCTTGCAGAATCACATGGGCCCCAGAAAAGCTCAATGTGAAAGACCTTCCTTTGTGCTCGGATGCTAACCCATGGAGGTATGCTGAGCACATGTCGATGACGACTGGAAAGATCGTCATCTCGGATATGCTGGGCTCAGTTCCCCTGGAGGGTGGAATTCTGGCCCAGCAAGGCACCATATCCGGACTGTTATGTCCGGCTGAGGAAGGAACCAGCTTCAAAGGAGGAGGCAGAGCCGAAGGAGGTCATAGTGATGACCATGCTAAGGCTCAAGCTCTACTTTCATCTTCGATGAAAGAGAGGGGCTTCTCTAACTCAAAGGTAGCTGCATTGAATAGGAAGCTCCCTTCCTTTGTGTCCTCGCCTACTAGAGCCTTCCCCCTTTTACAGAAAGGGTTTCTGGCTGTACTAAAAGCAATCGAGGCCGGCAAGTCTTGCCCCTCCCTAGAGGAGTGTAAACCCTTGTCGCTGGCCCTGCCTATGGAAGATTGGAAGGACGTCCATCTTACGTTCTAAGTGGGAAAGTTGGAGGCTGATATTGCCGGACGTCAGTTCGGCAAGGACCTCCCTAAGCTGTCTGACTTTCTTTTGCGAAGTGAGTTCGATACAAAAGAAAGACTGACTGCCTCAATGTCTCTTCAGACTACTCTCGAGACGATGGCAAGTGACCCCAAGGTCCATGAATTGTTCATGGTAGTGGCCAAGCCTCATCTGGCCACAGTGACGAAGGACCTTTATGGCTTCGTCAAGGCAAGGAGAGCTTGTAGGGAGTTCGTGTTTACCTCGGCTACAGTGAGGCACGAGCTAAAGAAACTAATCTCCTCCAACATTTGGGGAAAAGACCTTTTTCCCTACCGACTTGGTCAAAGAAGTTTTTGATAAAAAGCCACCTTGGAGAATAGAAACCTTCTCCAGAAGTGGGACCTGGCTATCAAAAGAAAGTCTTCCCCGGATGAGGATCCTCAACCAAAGAGGAAGACTATGAGGACTAGGCTACCGTCTCGGCCAGCCAAGCCTCTTAGACAGCAACAGCAACTGCAATTGCCATTGCCCCAGTGCCCCAGATCGTGGCACAAACCCCGACCACCTTTCAGTGGGTACCCCAGGCCGTGTCGACACAGTCCACGGCATTCACCCCAGCGTTCGAAGGGCAGTCTACTTCCTTCCGAGCAAAGCCTAGAGGAGCAGCCAGAGGCTCGTCTAGACGCCCCTCAAGGGGAAGGGGATTCAGGGGTGGTCGTGGTCAGGAAGGCAAGACCTCCGGACGGCAGTCCAAGTGAGGTGATACCGGTAGGAGGGAGACTTCTGAAATTTCGGGATCGGTGGACCTTCGATCCCTGGGCCCACAGCCTACTCAAGAATGGATTGGGCGGGAGCTGGTACAGCACTCCACCCCCGTACCTTCGGTTTTTCCAACACTCCACCCTTGTTATGGAGGAGTACGTTCAAGAACGGTTGGAGAAAAAGGGTGAAGCCCATCAATTTCTAAGGGAGGCTGTTTTGTGTTCCCAAGAAAGACTCGGAAAAGCTCAGAGTCATTCTGGACTTGTCGCCACTTAACAAGTTCATAGTGAATTGCAAATTCAAAATGCTAACACTGCAACACATAAGGACCTTACTGCCCAAGAGGGCATATTCCGTCTCTATAGACTTGTCAGATGCCTACTGGCACATTCCAATTAGCCATCGACTCTCCCCCTACCTAGGGTTCAGGCTACAGCGAAGACTATACGCCTTCGGAGCCATGCCATTCGGGCTAAACATAGCCCCAAGGATTTTTACGAAGCTTGCGAGCGTAGCTCTCAACAATTTCGCCTAAAGGGAATTCAGGTAGTAGCCTACCTGGACGACTGGTTGGTGTGGGCAGCATCCGAGACAGAATGCTTGCAAGCTTCCAGTCAGTGATCCAGTTCCTAGAGTACCTAGGCTTCAAGATCAACAGAAAAAGTCTCGACTTTCTCCATCTCAAAAGTTCCAGTGGCTAAGATCCACTGGGACCTTTTGTCACACCGTTTCTCCACCCCCAGCGAAGAAAAGGAAGGAGGATAGCGGGTTTCTGTCAAGAGACTTCAAGATTCCGAAAGGATATCAAGACACGAGCAGGAGAGAGTACTGCGCTCTCTCCAGTTTGCTTCGGTGACAGACCCAGTGCTAAGAGCACAGCTAAAGGATGCAATCGGAGTTTGGAGAAGTTATGCATCAAACGCGTGAAGAGATCTGAGAAGACCAGCCGCTTCGGCTAAGTACTCTTCTCAGGCCTTGGTCCCAAGCCAGACATCTAAAGAAGTCAGGTTCTTCTTCAGCCACCTCCCCCGTCGGTGACGATTCACTCAGACGCCTCAAAGGAGGGATGGGGAGGTCACTCTCATCGGAAAAAAAGTCCAGGGGACTTGGTCCAGGCTATTCAAGACCTTTCTCATAAAACTTTCTAGAAGCTAGGGCGGTGCTCCTTACCTTAAAGAAAGTCTCCCCGCGTCATTCGTTCCACATAAAGTGGTAATAGACAGCGAGGTAGTTGTAAGATACTTGAATCGACAAGGATCGAGGTCACCACCTCTCAACCAGGTGATGTTGGCCGTCTTCCGATTGGCGGAAAAGAAGAAGTGGTACCTGTCGGCAGTTCACCTTCAAGGATGTCCGCAATGTGACAGCGGACGCTCTATCCAGGTTCACACCGATAGAGTCAGAATGGTCCTTAGACGCAGGATCATTCTCCTTCATTCTGAATCAGTCCCAGAACTGCAGATAGACCTCTTTGCGACGAAAGACAACAAGAAGTTGCCCCTGTACGTGCCCCGTACGAGGACCCCTTAGCGGAAGCAGTGGACGCGATGTCCCTCGACTGGAACAGATGGTCCAAGATTTATCTGTTCCCTCCTCACAACCTTCTGTTGAGGGTCCTCAACAAACTGAGATCCTTCAAAGGGTAGCGGCAATAGTGGCCCACAAGTGGCCGAACAGCGTGTGGTTCCTCCTGCCATTGGAACTGTAGCTGAAGTTTGTACCACTACCAGATCCAGTTCTGACCCAGCGAGTCCAGAAGTCAACTGTCTGCGCTTCATTACAGAAAACCCGGACCCTGCAGTTCATGATTTTCTCTCCCTAGCGGTGAGAAAGCGTTTCGGGATTTCGAAAGCCAGTATAGACTTCATTGAGGAATATAAATGCAAATCTACTAGAAGGCAATATGAGTCATCTTGGAGAAAATGGGTGGCCTCTTGTCAAGGCGAAGATTCCGCAGGAGATCTTGACAGACATCTGCTTATCTTTTTTCCCCACATCCATGGTCAAGGGTTGGCAGCGAACACGATTTCAGCGTGTAAGTCTGCTTTGACAAGACCCATTCTATATGCCTTCCAGGTCGACCTAGGTAACGAGATCTTTAATAAAGTCCCGAAAGCCTGTGCTAGGCTCAGACCTTCAGCACCTCCAAAGCCCATTTCATGGTCTTTAGACAAGTTCTTCATTTCGCTTCTCTGTTGAGCAATGAAGAATGTGCGTTAAAGGATTTGACACAAAAAGTTATTTTCCTAATTTGCACTCGCGTCCGGGGCCAGGGTTAGTAAGATTGTAGCCTCTCGAGAGAGGCAGGTCGTGTTCAGTTCCTGGATGGGGAAGAACTGAACCTGTTTCCGGATCCTACGTTTCTCGCCAAGAATGAGTTACCCACCAACAGGTGGGGTCCCCTGGAGAATCTGCCCTCTGAAAGAAGATGCATCTCTATGTCCAGTAGAATGCCTAAAGGTCTATCTTCATAGAACTTCAGACTTCAAGGGTGGTCAACTATTCAGGGGAAAAACATCAGGCTCAAATTTATCTCTGAATCAACTCAGAGCGAAAATCACATATTTTATTCGCAGAGCGGATCCTGACAATACACCCGCAGGTCACGATCCGAGGAAAGTTGCCTCATTCTTAAATTTCTTTAATTGCATGGATTTTGAACATCTCCATTCATACACTGGCTGGAAGTCTTCCAGAGTGTTCTTTCGCCACTATGCGAAGCAAGTAGAGGAACTAAAAGAGATCTGTGGTAGCAGTGGGTCGCGGTGTTAACCCTACTGTTTAACTCTGCGAGGAACAGTGGTCTTAATTGGGACGATTAATTCCAAGGTGAGTGTGTAGTTACATACTGTACTACAAACTAA
>NC_090729.1:55497383-55499883 GCF_036898095.1 Palaemon carinicauda
GCCGTCACGTTCTTATTTTCTTTCCTTTTAACAATGCGAGGAAGAGCACCATCCTCTCTTTCCGATCCGTCCACACAAAAGTCTTCAGGTTGTTTTTCAATTGGAGGTTTCCTAATCTACCCTATTAAATTGGCCTTGGTGTTTTGTTGGAGCGGTTGTCCTTATAGCATCCTGTTTTTCCAACTAGGGTTGTAGCTTAGCATATCATTTTAATGACCCATTTTGGTAGAAACACTAATGTTTTATGTGAGAGAGAGAGAGAGAGAGAGAGAGAGAGAGAGAGAGAGAGAGGGTAGGTTTTGTTTACACTCAAGCGTAAATCAATGAAATTTGTTGTATGGTGATTTAAATGATATTACAAATAGGCGTATCACAAGATACGCCTGTTTGCCAAGTTGATATTACTCTTTATGAAACGCTACAAAGAGACGTAACTTTAGTTACGCCTATACGTTTCGTGAATGGTTATTACCTCCGCCAGGAGGTTATGTTTTCGGTTCGGTTTGTTTGTTTGTTTGTTTGTTTGTTTGTTTCTCTGTTTGTCTGTCTGTCTGTGGACAACGTAGAGGCCACATTTCTACACGGAATCACTTCAAACTTGGCCAAGTAGTTCCCCAATGTGTATGGAAGAACTGATTAAATTTTGGTCAAGGTCACCCCAAGGTCAAGGTCACAGGGGTCACTGGTGTCACTATGACATAAGTGGCCATATCAAGAGACAGAAATAAAGCACTGACTTTTGCATAAGCCAACAGGGAAGTCCTAGTCCAGGCGCAACCCATGGGTGATGTTCAAATTTATAAAGGTCAAAGGTCAAGGTCATATTGGTGCATTATATCAATGTCATATTAAGTATCAGTGGCAAATGAACAAAGATCACTTGAAGGTCAAAAGTCAAGCAGGTCACTTGAAGGTCAAGGTCACGTGAAGGTCAAGGTCACGTGAAGGTCAAGGTCACCTGAAGGTCAAGGTCACGTGCGGAGGTATGTCCTCTACGAGGACCATGTCCGCGTTCAGGACTTGCTCACTTGTTCTTTTTTGATTTACGTCCTCACCTAAAGATGCTCTAATACAGCAACCGTTAGGCGTACAGATACGCCACTTTGTCACATTAAAAAACTCGCCGCGAGAAACATAATGGTGATATTATCTCAATTTTCAACCTTTTTGAGATACACCCCTTTGTCACGGCAGTGACGATATATATATATATATATATATATTTATATATATGTATATATATATATATATATATATAGCTAAAGATATATATATATATATATATATATATATTTATATTCATATATGTATATATATGATGTATTATAGCCACGAAAGGAAAAATGAAAAAGACTTGATTGGAGTTAGTACTTTCATCCACTCAGGACATTATCAAACTCAGCAATGAGAATACATTTACAAAGACATCGTATTTATACAGGAGAAGGGGATCCAACAGCTGTCAGTTTCTTAATAATTCCGGAGAAGTCAGATTTTAGATAAAAGGATAATACTGGATTAACGGAAAACAGACCTGGACTTAGATTCAAATTTCTACCTTGAGTACAGGAGATTAAAAATGATTCAACAATATTCCTTTGGAAATAGTCATTTACATGGATTACTTTTTCCGTCTTTGACCAACCAATTCTGTGACTTGACCCTAACCAGTGGGAGGCCAAGGCATTATTAAGAGAACCCCTGGAGACGGCCACCTGATGTTGTTTTAATCTGACTGGTATACTTTTTGATGTTTGGCCAACATAAAATAGGTTACACTCTGAACAAGGAATGCTATATATTACATTATTATCATTTCCAGAACTATTCTTAATTAACATGTTTTTTAAAGTACAATTATATTTAAACACTACAGCAATATCTAGTTTTTTCAAAAGGGGTATAGCATCTAAAAAACAAACATGAAATGGCAAACAAAGCATATTATTAATTGTTTCCCTTCTCTCTAATTGGACACTATAAAATGTTTTCTTAGCCTTATTCATACATTTTTCTAAGAAATATTTAGGATAACAAAGATCTGTAGCAATTTTCTCTATTTTAGTGAACTCCTCCTCAATGTAATCTGGGCTACAAATTCTCAATGCCCTAAGGTACATGGAGGAAAAAACTGAATGCTTAATATTTTTAGAGTGACCGGAGTAAAAATGTACATATGAAAAATTATTTGTAGGCTTTCTATATATGGAAAACTTAAATTTATCTGTTTCTCTAACTATTAAAACGTCTAAAAATGGGATACGGTTATTTTCTTCATTTTCTATAGTGAATTTTATTGATGGTACTAATGAATTAATGATTGAAACAAAGCCCTCAAGATTAAAATTTTCTTCTAAAATACCTAGAACATCATCAACATATCGATACCACACAATTTGGGAAGACCACACTGAAGGGATTAATCTAGATTCAAAAAATTCCATATATATGTTGGATAAAAGTGGAGACAAAGGATTACCCATAGCCATACCAAAAACCT
>NC_090729.1:55509883-55525624 GCF_036898095.1 Palaemon carinicauda
TATATATATATATATATATACATATATATATATATATATATGTGTGTGTGTATGTGTGTGTGTGTATACTGATATATGATTGAATATTTTAAATGTCCCAGGAAAAAAGGAAAATTTCATCTCTAAAAACTAAGATATATGGAAGTGGTGTAATGATTAGTGTCATTAGCTTCATACTTTTTTTTATTTTCTTTTATAGCCAATGGAACAAAACCTCATTCAACGATGTCTTATGAACGAAGACTTTCAACCGTAAAGAGTAATTGCTGTATGAGTGGGATACCTAATTTTAAATTTATATGATTGAACTTTTACACTTTAAATCAAATTACCCTAGTACACTTCAGTAATCAAGATATATAATTGCGGTTAGTTTTAGTGAAATAACGATTGGAATGTGTTCTGTAAGAGAAGATTTCCTAGTTGTTTCGGTATTGTATTGTTTAAAGAACTAGTGTAATGGGCAATAAAATAAAAATAAAAAAAAAAGATAAAAAAAAAAATAATTTTCTATCGTACATTTTTAGGTTTGCCTATGTTTGCCTATGCTTCTTGAACCTTATTTTGATAAGCATTTAATATCAATATAAAGGTACTTTAGTCTGATTGTGAGCATTCTCCGTGAGAATTCCACGATTGAATTTCATACTGGTTTTAGTATAGAAAATAAATTGGCAGCAATGGCCGTGTACCCAGGCTGGTCATAAACATTATTTGAATTCTTTTGATTAAGTCCAAAGTTACTAATGTTATTTTTTTGCGTAGTTTGATAAACTGGTGGCTGAAGGAGGTGTAATTCTGACCTTTTTTATGATAAATGTATATAAAGAAATCAAACCTAACCATGGAAAATTCTACCTTATTTGGAGTAGACAGAAAAATTTAAGGAACTTCTAAGGGCTATCCTAGCCTAGGGAGAATGTGTTGCCTGAAAGAAAATAAGAAGTCAAGAAATTAAAAGATTATAGAACATTAATAAAAGCCTAAAAGGTAGGGGATGTGTTTTAGGATTGAAATCGTCTTCCCGAGAGATGGGAAAAAAATTGAATTATTTTAAAGAAAGTAATTATTGGAAAGAGAAGTAACAAGATAGTAGGAATGGATTTAAGCTAGATCAGTTGATTATGCTAGTTCACTTGAATTTAATAGTTCAGAACATAGACTCTTTGATAACCACTTAAAATAACCAGTTTTAATCCGTATGTAGAAGAGATTGACACCTATACAGATACTTGAACGCTTGCATTTGGGGCTAGGATGAATACGCAGTGTAATTAAGTACCCGATTGTGTGGTAAGACATTAAGAAATCTATGGAAGGAAAATGTTGAATGACAGGGGAACTCTTCTCATGACGAAACATTCTGCAAAATTAAAAAACTAAGTGTTGAAGCCCCTTGCTTTAAATATTTTGACAGTAATTGTAGTGTGTCTTTACGGTGTGATGCTTCGATGTCAGGATTCGGTGCTGGTCTAATGCAAAATGGGCACCCATTGCCCTAAGCGTTTAAATTATTTACTGAAAGAGAACAGCGATATGTTCAAATAGAAAAATAGATGTCAGTCATTGTTTGTGTAGTGTTACATTTTGATCAATATCGTTTTAGCAAAAACGTTATTAATGAATCTGATCGGAAAGATTTGGAAAGTATTTTTAAGAAACACTTTATTGAAACTTCCTAAGAGGTGAAAAGCATGCTATTGTAAGTGCAGAAGTTTAATTCTGGCGTTAAGTATAAAGCAAGTAGTAAATTGTATATAGCATTATTTGAGGAGCTTAGTTATATAAACATGACAGAACATCTTGCTGTGACAAGCGAAAGACTTAAGGATATTAGACAAGATACCATAAGTGATGTTGCATTGAAAACATTAAAAACAACTATTCTAAAAGGTAGGCCCACTCATAGCAAAGAGGTTCCTGAAATCATAATATTTTTTTTTTTTTTTTTAATATTGGGATGAAGATACTGTTGATATTGATATAATTTTTAGAGGTAATTGCATTGTTATCACATCATGCCTAAGGTCTAACATGCTGAAATAGATTCTTTATGTTTATAACGGGATTGAAGCTACTGTTAGATATGGTAGAGATATATTGTTCTGGCCTGGCATCGGTACAGATATAAAAAATGTATTTTCTTGTATGGTATATAATAAATACGGTAGCAAACAAACCAAGGAATACTTGAATTCACATGATTTTCATTCTTGTCTTTGGTCCCCAATTGGAATGCATGTTTTTAGTGTGTGGCAATTGAAAATATAGTAGATTGTTATTCATCATATTTTCATCTGTAAATATGTTAGCATAAATTGTTGTGAGTAAGGTAAGGAGTCATTTTTCACGCTCTCGTATACCAGCCATTATAGTAAATGACTGTGACGTATTATCTACATAAATTTAAATTTCTACTTTTTAAAAAAAATCATTTAAACATGTAAAACCATCCCCTCACAACCTACAGCCAGATGGCAAAGCTGAAAATTCCGTAGAAATAATGAAACAGTTCCTCACAAAATCAAAGGGTTGCCATGATCCTTTATTAGCACTTCTTGAAAGGAGAAATACTCCAACTCAGGGATGTTACTCTTTACCAGCTCAAAGATTTTTTGGAAGGAGAACTAAAAGTCAATTGCCTATAAAAGAAAATTATTTAAACACAAGATTCTTGATGGGGTACCAGAAGTTTAATCTAAGAAATTGATTAGGTTAGCTAGATATTTTAACAGATCATGTAAGAATTTAGCTTCATTAAAACTAGGTGATGTCATCCATATACAACCAGTTCCAGAAAAATAAGGAATGAAATAAATGTAGAGTAAGATATGAGGTTTCAAAAAGAAAATACGGAATAGAAGTAGAAGGCCTATGATATTTTAGAAATAAAAAATTCTGAGAAAGACATCAGTAACTGATAATTATATTCAGTCTGATCTTGAAATTGGAACTGATGTAAATATGAATGATGTTAAAAATAAATCTTTTATTTTATTTCAGGCTGATAACTTAGAATCACAAAGAACTTGTGGTCCTATTGTAAGGAAACCTCAATTTCTTCAGGATTATTTGGGATAAATTTAAAAAGTCAATTAGGTACTGTACCACCCATGTGTCACAAAAGTGTACATAATAACAACATTTCTCTTTTTTGTATATATTATCCTTTGTATCTTTGGTCTCCCCTCGCTATGACAACATTTTGTTTTAACATGTCTGCATATTTCATTAACTGTTAACGGAACCGGTTGACGGTTGACAAGAAAGAGCATGTCTGTATTTTGTGCCCTTCTTACCGGGACCTCTTGTGTAAATATATTCGATATGTCATAATAAGAAGTCGACTCGCTCCTCCAGCCTTCTCCACATCACTGTTAATATGACAGACTCCACGGAAGTTGGTGCCGCCCCATTGAAACTTTCAACATTCGCCAGCGGAGAGGCATTTGCTTGGTTTCAGCGCATAGAAGTCCAGTTCTGAATCAAGGGCGTGACTCGCTACACCACCAATGCAGATTATGTTCTTGCGGCGATACCCGAGGACACCTTCCCGGAAATCTCCAACTAGCTTTGTGAACAAGAAGACACCCCAATAGCGTATGACACCTTCAAAACATACCTTCTGCAGCAGTAATCGCCGTCGCCAGCTGCCCATATAGCAGAGCTTTCTCATCTCTCCCAACAACCCTTTGGGGACCAGAGGGCATCGCTCCCCCTCAGGGAAATGACCAATATCGCTCCACTGCAACCTGCTGCAGACGGCTCTCCTCGTGAGGTGAACCTACCATTTACCCAAACCTGTACGCGCTGCCATACCCGATGTCGATAGTTTACCCATAAAGGAGTTGATGACCAAAGCTGAAACCCTTATGGACAGCCACTTCACGACCCTTAAGACCTCCATCAACGCCTCCACTCTTGACGAAGAGGACAGCTACTTAACGTCAACCGAAGCTGACAAGAATATAGTAGGACACACACGCCTAACCAGTGACATGACGGAGTGGCGACAAAGCCACCCATCACCCACCTCTCGGTCGCGCCCCAACCAACGACTTCTACAGCCACATACTGACGTCCATCGGGCACAGTTTTCCTACTACAACTACAGATTCGGGGCTGCCGCAAAGAAATGTGCCAGGTATTGTCAGTGGCCAAAAAATGTGTAAGTAGGCCATCGCTCGTGGCGGTGGCCTTCCGTGTTTCTAATCTTTTTTTTCAACATGATGCAGGAACAGGCGTGCGATTTTTGTTAGACACAGGTGCTTGTCGTTCTCTTTTGCCAAGAGAACTTTTCAGGACACGACGTAAGTCTGTCTAAGTCTGCCGACGTCTGCCTGGTAGATGCCAGCGGATCTGCGATACCCATCTACGGTTATGAGAACCTCAAATTTTCGTTTGGAAATGGCAAATTTAATTGGAAGTTTCTCGATGCTGACGTCACATTGCCAATCCTCGGTGCGGATTTCCTCTCTCATTTTCACCTTCTGGTCGATGTCGCCCACCGACGATTGGTCTACGCCGACTCGTACTTGTCGACATCTCTTCAACCCGCCGCCTCCAAACTCGCTCTCCACATCATCACACCTACGGATGCCTACGCCCACCTCCTCACGTTGTACCGGGATGTTTCCTGTCCAGAACTTTGTCAAACACCCACGGCTCCTGCCAAGCACGGTATTTATCACCATATCAAAATTCATACATCTGGCACCGTATCGATTCGCAGCCGCCAAACATACATTCGCCGAAATAGAGAAAGTGTGCCTTTGCCAAAAGGCGTCCAGCCAATGCTCTGTCATCCTTACACACTGTTCTGAAGAAAGATGGCTCCCTCTGTCCGTGCGGCAATTACAGGCGCCTGAACATGCAAACAGAACCGGATCACTACCCCTCTCCCAAACATCGCTGACGTGACCTCCTACCTGCACAAAGCGAAGGTTTTATCTACTCTCGACCTCCTGAAGGGGTATTATCAGGTGCCTATGTACCCAGAACACATCCCCGAAGACCGACATCACCACTCCCTTCGGTATATACACCTTTAATTACTCGTGTTTTGGCCTATGTAATGCCGGGGCCACTTTTCAACGTCTCATGGATGGCATCTTAGGGGACCTCCCATTCTTTGTATGTCACGTGGACGACATACTTGTGTTCTTTTCCTCAAAAGAGGAACACCTCCGTCATCTGCACATCATGCTCAACCGCCTGCAACAAAACGGCTTTGTAGTCCGGTACGACAAGTGTACCTTGGGCGCCAACGAAGTGTCGTTCTTAGGGCACCGCATCACTCCTGAAGGAGTCCATCCCCTCCCTAAGAAGGTAGCAGCCGTTTAGAACTTCCCACGGCCTTGACTGTCAAAGCACTGCAGGAATTCTTGGGCATGATCAACTATTACCATCGTTTTCTGCCAGCCCTTGCCGCCACTCTTGCTCTTCTCTATGCCTCCTTCAAGGGCAGCCAAAAGACCTGAAGTGGGGCCCCTTCAAGAAGCGGCCTTCTGCAACGCAAAGAGTGCCCCATCAACCGGTGCTGCTCTCACTTTTCCTGTCCCACATACCTCTCTTCTTCTCTCCACCAATGCCAGCGACGTCGCAATTGGTGCAGCACTCAGACAGGTGGTCAATGGCTCGTCCTGCCTATTGGCCATCAGCAAAAAACTGTCCAAGGCAGAATTGGGTTATTCTACTTTTGATCGTGAATTGTTGGCGATGCACTTGGTTGTCCGTCACTTTTGCCATTTCTTAGGCCTGGTCCGCCTATCAACGCCAACATCTCTCCGCCGTGGCTGAATACAATTGCACCCTTTAACACGTCCCTGGGAAAATGAATCGCGTTGCCGATGCCCTGTCAAGAAACACGTTGGCCGCTGTTCAACTGGGAATGATTCCAACGCCTTGGCTAAAGCTCAATGACAGGATCCAGAGTATCAAGCATGTAGGACGTCCTGCACATCCCTCAGTTGGGAAGACATCCCCTTGACGACTCCAACACCACCCATCTGTATGACGTCAGTACTGGTAGACCGCGACTGTTCATTTCTACTCCCATGCGCCGAAAGGCGTTTGATTTCATTCAAATCCTTTCACATCCCCTGTGCCATTCTACTGCACAGCTGCCTAAGACGAAGTTCCTTTGGCATGGCATCACTAAGGATACTAGTGATTGGGTCCGGCCCTGTACTTTTCGCCAAACTTCCAAAGTACATCGTCACAAGGATTCAGGAGTTGGCCCATTTCCTCAACATCAGCGTTGTTCCGCCTACCTTCACGTTAATGTTGTAGGCCCCCTACCCACATCGCAAGGACATCGTTACCTGCTTACTGTCATCAACGGCTCCACTCGTTGGCCTGAAGCCATTCCCATGGAAACTGCAATGTCCACCTCATGTACATCTGCCTGACTCTCAGGATGGATAGCAAGATTTGGTATCCCTGAGCATATTTTTTCTGACAGGGGTACCACTTTCACCTCTCAATTGCGGACATCATTAGCAAATCTCCTGGGCATCACCCTACATCAGAAAACTGCCTACAACCCTGCTGCCAATGGAATGGTTGTATGTTTTCATCACACCCTCAAAGCAGCTTTGAGGTCTCGCTAAAAGGACTTCAACTGGTTTACTCAGCTTCCCTGGGTCCTCTTGGGACTAAGGACCACTCCTAAAGACGCCCTGGATGTCTGGGCAGCTGAAATGGTGTATGGTGACCCGTTGGTATTCCCTGCAAATTTTTTTCCTTCTGGAACCTCGTCTGACGATCTCAAGCGCATACCTCAGGTCATGGGAAAATTTACTCCATGCCGCCAGACTTACATGCCCCCAGCGAAGCATCTCATACCGACAGACTTAAAATCTGCAACGCACCTCTTCCTACGCAAAGACACTAGCAACCCACCGCTAACGCCCTTGTGATTTGCCGGAATCCGAAAGTATTCCTACTAAACATTCGTGGCAAAGAAGACTGGGTCTCCATTGATCATCTAAAACATGCTTATCTCCGGCTAGATGCCCTGCCTACAGTTCACCTCTCTATATCAGGACGACCTTTTTACCATGTAGAGTATGTCAATTTTATGGGGGTGGGGGGGGGGGGGGTTGGCATATACCACCTGTGTGTCACACGAGTGTAAATAGTAACAACATTTCTCTTTTTTTTGTATATATTATCCTTTGTATCTTCGCTCTCCCCTCGCACTGACAGCAACTTCTTTTAATATGTCTGCATATTCCATTGTTAATTGTTAACAGAAAAGGCTGTCGGTCGACAAGAAAGAGCATGTCTGTATTTTTTTACCTTTTTACCGGGACCTTGTGTGTATATATACTCGATGTGTCGTAATAAACTTACCCAGTTGCTTTCATCTCGCTTTTGAGTCACAAGTTACTCCTGGCTCGTCACAGTACATAGGATTAGATGTATCAGGCAGGTACCATTTATATAGAAGAAAAGTTCTTCCGAATTTTGTTGAGAAAATGTAAACAAAGGATATTTTAACAATATGTTAAAGTTATGATCTAAATTTTGTAAGTAATCAGGGTATAAATATTTTTTGCTACGCTCTCTAAGTTTGTGAATGATATCTGTAGTTTTAGTTTGGGTTAGTCACGTGTCCAGGGAGTCTTCCAGATTCTCCCCAGCTCTCCACACATTTACTCGCTAATACTGTTTATCTTGTTTAATAAATTAATGTTAATTACCTTCAGCTCAGCAATGTGAATCCGTAACAATATGTATATATTTTAATTTTTCCTTTTTTGGTTTTTGTTCTTAAAATGAAAGAGCGACCTTTTCTGATTATATTCTTCCTAATTCAATATATACTGTACTTATATCGATTCGATATTTGATGGAAAATAGAACGGAATTTAAGAAAGTATTCTAACATTATAGAATTTTTTTTTTTTCAAAATATTGCAACAGATTTAAAGTTCATGAAAGTACTCTGCTCTGCGGTGATTCATGATAATGATGCATCACTAAACATAACTCCATATTGTAATGTATGCGCAGCAAGCAACGTTTTCTTCAATTGTTATTATTGGTTGTTACAAGCTAATTTCGACTATCATTTCGTTTTTACGTTGTCCACTATATTATTATGCCGCAGTCAACATTGTCGTTAAAAACCTTTGTTTGTAAACATGCAATTGTCATCCCTTGGGTGCCTATAAATACCTGTGCTGTCTTTGAATTAAGTTACTTGTTCAGGAGTTGTCTTCATATTAGTTCTTCCTCCCCTCCCTGGAATTAGTGACATACGGAGTGCCTCCAAAATGCCATCCCACCAACCAGCTCACTGCTTTGTGTGCAGTAGCCTCCGACGATGCCGACTACCGACCGCGACTAGTTTTTCATGTTGCTACCATTATTGCTCCTGCCCTTCGCCATCAGAGACACTATTTCCCTTTTGTTGTTTTTGTTGTAGATTGTCTTACCCTTACAGTCAGACATGGACTCTTGCTGCCCGTAGTGCGTTTCACTGAGTTTTATCTCATCGAGGCCCAGTTCCACGTTAGGGGCGTGATCCACTCGAACAACATAGCAAATCATATTACATAATTATGATTTTTATAGATTTGCAAAACTATGCCATAACGTAAATTTAACCACTCTATAAACAATTATCTTAGGCAATGGAAGACCACACGCTGATCAAGGAATTCAATTCTGTGGGCATCTGGCCATATTGCCAAGTGCTCAAAATACTTCTGACATGCACACATTGCTTTTTAATGCATTTTCAATTTTCAGTTTTTCAAACGAAATAATTAATGAATAATTACGTAAATATTCAGAATCTATTGAGTAGTATTTTCCTAGGAATATGAAAAGACACTATTGCACGAGTAGGCCGAATACTTTGTAGTTTTAAGGGCAAAATATTCTATGATAAAGGAGAGGGACTTTAAGGAAATCATAACTCGGTGAATTGAAATCTAAGATAAAGGGTAAAATGAAAAATATCAGAAACTGGTTTGGGAAATGGATAGTCTGGCTAACGGATATTTCAAATAATAATAATCAAAAAATAGAAGTTACTCCACCAACCAGCCTATAAGAAAATGTCAAAAGAAGTAATGAATGGTAAAGACTGATTTTATTTAACTTTTAATGAAACATGATGATGAAATATGTGTAATATATGCACAATTTTAAGTATAAGTCACAGGAAATATAACCATAAATAAATTCTAGAAAGCAATAATATAAATTACAAAAATTGTTTTATTGGAGTAATAAGTCAAAAGATTATGAAATGTAATCAGTTTATTATCATAATACAAAAAGTTTTCTGATCAAGGGAGGAAGTGTGGAATACTATATGTGTCAAAATAGTTGAGTGAACCCATTCGTCATGCTAGTCCGTGACCCTACACGCAAGACTATGGCCACCCAGCGGGGCATATTTCCATTTCCGGCGGAACTGTTCTGTCGGTAGAGTCGTGCTGGCATGGTTTCCGGCCCACAAGTTGGGGTTCGAATCTCTGCCCGGCCAGAAGCTGTTACCATAAAATGAATTCCAAGTGGATATATATTCCCAAGATAGAATTCGGTATTAAATGCCTTTCGTGGGTGATATTTACATTGATTAAAATCACTTGTGCTTGTGATATATGTTCATTTAAAATACCACGTGTAGCAAACTCACGATTCAGCTATCATGGTGGAGATGGCTTTATTTCAAAGTCTATGAACAGATTCCTGAATTCGAGAGGAATATGTACGGGGACTTGTCATAAACTTTTATCTCTCTTGATAGCTCAGTCGGTAGAGTCGTGCTGGCATGGTTTCCGGCCCACAGGTGGGGGTTCGAATCTCTACCCGGCCAGAAGCTGTTACCATAAAATGAATTCCAAGTGGATATATATTCCCAAGATAAAATTCGGTATTAAGTGCCTTTCGTGGGATATATATATATATATATATATATATATATATATATATATATATATATATATATATATATATATATACATGCGCGCGCACGTGTGAGTGAGCTTTTTGAATTGCAGATAAAAAAATGCAGTCAGATTTTTTGGTTAATTAAGGGTTTTTATTTTTATATTTTCCTTCTGTGTTCTTTCTTTCTTCCGTCAATATGAAAAATACCATCCATCCTATGCTGTAAAACATTGTTCGATGAATTATTGAATGTTTTATCAATTTATTTCTTGCTAAATTAAGAATACACTCGCTGTAGTTGTACTAAGCTGGGTTTCAAAGCAAAATGTTCGAACTTGGCATGATATTTTTCGTAAAATAAAACGTTCTTATTGGAGGAGGTTGTGTATAACATATGTCTAAATACATGTTCAGCTAATTCTAAGGAATGAATTAGCGTCATTATATAATCACTGTCACAATTCTATATTTTACTAGACATAGAGACTCTCACTTTATTTCATTCAGACACTTCTGATAGATTATAAGATAATTGTTTAGCTCTAAACCATAAATTAGTTAAATTTAATATATCCTCATTATTTACTAAAGTATCTGGTCAACAATGTTAAATTTGGTCGAGATACTCAGGTAATAGCTATTTTGCAATCATGATATTTATCATATATTTAATAATTTGGCAATACGAACTGATTTACGCAAGAGCTCCAGTTAATCGAGATCCCGTATATCTTAGCATGAGATGGCAATAACTACCTATAAACTTAATTCGAGTTATGTTGTGGCAAAAAAAATTTCATCTAACATAAGTCTACTATAATTAATTCCTAGTTCCAATTACTGATGTCGATGCGTATTGCGTCTCAATTTCATTACATTAGGATCCCTCCAATATGTTTATTTTCATTTATTTCATATAATTGTCTCCTAACTGCAATGTCATAGACGATTGTTTATAATGAGTGGACTAAAACTTGCTCAAGCATAAATTTATATAGTTATCCTTTTTTATCCATGACTTTTTTTGTCGAATTCTTTGTTAAAACCTACTAGCTTTTGCTATAAAGTGATTCATAACTTGCAAAACAATATCATTCACTTCTCCTCTTTTAACCTGCTACTCTGCTGTTTCATATTATCTTCATGTTTTTTTTTTTAATCTCTTTTTTTGGGTTCCTTTGACCTTCATTTCTTTTGGCCCCCATATCTTTGATGCCTTTTTTATTATCTTATGCCTTTCCTCTGTTTTCATTGTTATTTTATTTACTAAATATTTACTTTCCTCAAGGGGTTATATTTCATTTGTTTGAGACATTCATTCCATCTTGCATTTCACTTTCATTTTCCTTTTTCACCAACATTAACATTTACTTTTAATTTTCTGATCTTTTATCACGGACATTATTTTAATTTTCTATTTGTACGCTATATTTAATCCAGATCAACACTTGAGTTGTTACTAAATTACAGTGTTCAACTTTCAGAAGATCTGTCACCTCCATTAGATTATTTCTCACTCATCACCTCACTAAGTTCTTCATCTTGAAGGATTTACGAGGGAAGATGCTGAATAGGATTCGATGAAAAATAGTTTTCATAGTCAAGAAGTTTAAAAATAACGTGTGCTATATCTCGTTAAGTATTTTCCTGTTTTTGTAGCCACTCCAATTAGTGAATGAGCAAAAAAAGATTTTTTGGCTGATAATATTTGGAAATAAATAGAATATTTTCAATTCATATCATGACCATTCTCATCGGAAATCTAAATTTAATATAGAGTATTGTGGGCCTTCAAAACTACTTAATAGTTGGACCCCGACTGAAGGCTTTTTCGCTAACCAGTTTTTATGTTACCATTATCAAAGGGAGAAGGAATTACTCTTTTAAGATCGAGGTAGGATTACGATCTGGGAATGCAAGAGAGAGAAATAAAATATTTTTCATATCTTTATTGACCCATCTATATGATAGTTTAAAACCTCAAACATAATTGTATTTAGTTAATTCGTATATTTATAAATGAAATTGATCAGTTATGTAAGTATGTATATATATATATATATATATATATATATATATATATATATATATATATATATATATATATATATATATATATATGAATGTATATATGAAAAAATATACATATATATATATATATATATAAATATACATACATATATATATATATATATATATATATATATATATATATATATATATATATATATAAATACACACACACACATATATATATATATATATATATATATGTGTATATAAATATATATATATATATATATATATATATATATATATATATATATATATATATATATATATATATGTATATATATATAATATATATATATATATATATATATATATATATATATATATATATATATATTTATATATATACATATATACATATATATATATAAATATATATATATATATATATATATATATATATATATATATATATATATATATATATATATGTGTGTGTGTGTGTGTGTGTGTGTGTGTGTGTGTGTTTTTCATTTATTTCATATAATTGTTTCCTAACTGCAATATCATAGACGATTGTTTATAATGAGTGGACTAAAACTTGCTCACGCATAAATTTATATAGTTATCCTTTTTTATCCATGACTTTTTTTTTCTCGAATTCTTTGTTAAAACCTACTAGCTTTTGCTATAAAGTGATTCATAACTTGCAAAACAATATCATTCACCTCTCCTCTTTTAACCTGCTACTCTGCTGTTTCATATTATCTTCATGTTTTTTTTTTTTCTAATCTCTTTTTGTGGGTTCCTTTGACCTTCATTTCTTTTGGCCCCCATATCTTTGATGCCTTTTTATTATCTTATGCTTTTCCTCTGTTTTCATTGTTATTCTATTTACTATATATATATATATATATATATATATATATATATATATATATATATACATATATGTTTATATATATATATATATATATATATATATATATATATATATATATATATATATATATATATATATATATACATATATATATAAATGAAAAGCCATAGGAACCTTTTTAAAAGAGAAATATCTCTAAACATGTTAAAAATTATTTGGCTATTTTATGAACAGAAATCAGAATCTCAAATGATCAAGAAACGGCTGATTCAAACTTACTTTTAAATGATTATTATTATTATTATTATTATTATTATTATTATTATTATTATTATTATTATTATTTTTATTATTATTATTGATATTATTATTATTATTATTATTATTATTATTATTATTATTATTATTATTATTATTATTATTATTATTATTATTATTATTATTAGCTATGCTACAACACTAATTGGAAAAGTGGAAAAAACGCTAACGCATTCTTCATTCGCCCATTGTATGGTTCTTTTAATCTCTGCCAATCATTTCGTAGACAAGTCTAACGTATACCTCTCTGAAAAGAGGCTTATTGAGACTATCACGGTGATTACACAATTGTTGTTACTTTAAACAGGAATAAACTAAGTTCATGATAAAAACTGGTAACAACTGAGAATGAGTCATATATGAAAATGTGAATGTTGGGAAAATAGTATATTTATTAAAGTATTTAACATTAAGAATATCTATTTCTCAGATTAGGAGAGCAAGGAACTGTACAGTAGTTGGAATTAGTAATAATGTCAAGTGTGAACATAAGGAAATTAAGGTTCAAGTAATAAAGTTGGAATTTTCATAAAATATGTTGAGGAAGAAGAACTTATAAAGGGAGAGAAATATAGAAGAACATTTATGTTAGGATATACGGAAGGATGGATCAAATAATTCTAGGGAGTCAGGTCAGATGACTTGAATGTTAGAAAAAAGGTCAGTAAAAAAATGTAAACCAATTACTGAAGTGTGCTTTGAGGTATAAACAGAGCAAAACATTGTAGAAGATGTCTATGGAAGAGATGCTCAATATCAACGAATGTTGCAAGTGTTCATACGATAAGGGTATTATTATAGTATATGTATCGGGGTTCGACACGTTGTTGATGTGCTATGTCTATTGGAACATAAAGTTGCTACTTATGCGTGGGTGTGTCCAGAATTAAGCAAATAAAATAAAAGCATTAGCAAGATAACGAAGAAGTAATTGCATATTACTTGCATGTGAATTGAGATTTCATTTATGAGTAATATATTCCGCTTAGCTAAACATCTATTCCTCTGAGAGTCAATATCTGAAATGATTTACGTTTCATAGAGAATGAATTCGTAATAGAGACAATAGAAAGCTCAGCTGGGTATGAGCGGTTTATAATTAGTCTGTAGTTAATGAGAGAGAGAGAGAGAGAGAGAGAGGAGAGAGAGAGAGAGAGAGAGAGAGAGAGAGAGAGAGAGAGAGAGATAATCT
Source organism: Palaemon carinicauda (assembly GCF_036898095.1). NCBI lineage: Eukaryota > Metazoa > Arthropoda > Malacostraca > Decapoda > Palaemonidae > Palaemon > Palaemon carinicauda. The sequence continues at coordinate 55,524,202 of NC_090729.1, forward strand.
TTCTCACATAAAAAAACACGTTATTTTATTGAAGTTCTATAGTTTTATCTTTTTTCTCAAAGCTAGACCCAAATTTTTATTAATCATTTAGAAAAGACTTCATCATAAAAGGCTCTTCTGGTTGGTCCTTTATTTTCGAAACATTCATGACTCGTGATGTGCTGCAGTGGGTTTTAAAACCCGCTCAAGCAGGATTGTTTTTTTAAATGTCTTGAAGCATTCTCCTGCCAGGACATTGTCATTCTCCCATTCCTTTGTCAACCAATAAAATCATTCAAAATACTATCTAATCAAATCTGGTGTAGAGTGTTATACTCTATAGAAAATAGATTTGCTTTCCAAAAACCATTCTTTCTTTATGTCCTTTGTCTAAAAAGGCGATATCTGTAAAGCACAGGGGCGATCTCGATGAAACGACAAATTCTACGATGTAATTAACACTTTTCACTGTTTCCTGTTTTGATAGAATGGTTTATTTTGAACTAAAATAGAATATTAAGATACAAATGCTATAAAAATAATACATCTTTGATTATACTCTTCGGTGTTTATAAAACTAAGCAAGATAAGTCTTCTAAGACGTTAGAACTTTTAATATCTTCCGCAGTGCAGTAATCTTAATATTCTTCTCCAAGCTTTTTGTATTTTTTTCTTTCTCCTGAAGGCATGGAAACATGAATCTTCGTCTCTATATGACATCAATCAACTGTTTCATTTCCAGTAAGGTTGCCAATATTCGAATTTCCAATTTTTTCCATTCATTTTACAATTCATACATTTTAATATCTATTTTAACTGCAATCTAGTTTTCCTAGCCTTATTGCATTACATACACATACATCCATATATATATATATATATATATATATATATATATATATATATATACACACACATATATATGGATATATATATATATATATATATATATATATATATAAATATATATATATATATATATATATATATATATATATATATACATCTATATCTATATATATATATATATATATATATATATATATATATATATATATATATATATATATATATATATATATATATATATTTATATACCAAGGCACTTCACCTAATTTTGGTGGGTAGCCGACATAAACAAATAACAAAAAACAAAAATGGGACCTCTAATATCTACGTTCCTCCCAGCCTGACAAGGGACTCAACCGAGATCAGCTGGTACTGCTAGGGTGCCACAGACCACCCTACCCCGATATCCACCACAGATGAAGCTTCATAAGGCTGAATCCCCCACTGCTGCTACCTCCGCGGTCATCTAAGGCACCGGAGGAAGCAGCAGGGCCTACCGGAACTGCGTCACAATCGCTCGCCATTTATTCCTATTTCTAGCACGTTCTCTTGCCTCTCTCAAATCTATCCTCCTATCACCCTGAGCTTTCTTCAC
>NC_090729.1:55526124-55533624 GCF_036898095.1 Palaemon carinicauda
GCTTCTGCCAAGCGCGCTCTATTAGAATTATCCCAGATAAGGTACATAGAATGAATGCTCAATTATACCAGTAAATTGACACAGGTGAAGGAGACGCAAGGTTCTCAAGAACCAGATTATTGACAGGCAATAAATAGACAGGTTTAACCACAATTATATATATATATATATATATATATATATATATTATATATATATAAATATATATATATATATATATATAAGAAGAGGATAACCCAAAACTTTAAGCATAAGTATGATAGTAAACAGGGCTTGTTTTGTCTGAAAGAAAAACATTAGATGCCACTTTTAAGATACCGAGGTATCAAAGTCATAAAAGCCTGTATTACAAATCAATGACATTAGCGTTAGAAACGCTCGGCACACATGTCTGCACTTATGCTAGGTTCACCTTCGGAAATGGAACAGTCTGGATGGGCAACACAGTGCCCTCACTTAGTTTGTAGTACAGTATGTAACTACACACTCACCTTGGAATTAATCGTCCCAATTAAGACCACTGTTCCTCGCAGAGTTAAACAGTAGGGTTAACACCGCGACCCACTGCTACCACAGATCTCTTTTAGTTCCTCTACTTGCTTCGCATAGTGGCGAAAGAACACTCTGGAAGACTTCCAGCCAGTGTATGAATGGAGATGTTCAAAATCCATGCAATTAAAGAAATTTAAGAATGAGGCAACTTTCCTCGGATCGTGACCTGCGGGTGTATTGTCAGGATCCGCTCTGCGAATAAAATATGTGATTTTCGCTCTGAGTTGATTCAGAGATAAATTTGAGCCTGATGTTTTTCCCCTGAATAGTTGACCACCCTTGAAGTCTGAAGTTCTATGAAGATAGACCTTTAGGCATTCTACTGGACATAGAGATGCATCTTCTTTCAGAGGGCAGATTCTCCAGGGACCCCACCTGTTGGTGGGTAACTCATTCTTGGCGAGAAACGTAGGATCCGGAAACAGGTTCAGTTCTTCCCCATCCAGGAACTGAACACGACCTGCCTCTCTCGAGAGGCTACAATCTTACTAACCCTGGCCCCGGACGCGAGTGCAAATTAGGAAAATAACTTTTTGTGTCAAATCCTTTAACGCACATTCTTCATTGCTCAACAGAGAAGCGAAATGAAGAACTTGTCTAAAGACCATGAAATGGGCTTTGGAGGTGCTGAAGGTCTGAGCCTAGCACAGGCTTTCGGGACTTTATTAAAGATCTCGTTACCTAGGTCGACCTGGAAGGCATATAGAATGGGTCTTGTCAAGCAGACTTACACGCTGAAATCGTGTTCGCTGCCAACCCTTGACCATGGATGTGGGGAAAAAAGATAAGCAGATGTCTGTCAAGATCTCCTGCGGAATCTTCGCCTTGACAAGAGGCCACCCATTTTCTCCAAGATGACTCATATTGCCTTCTAGTAGATTTGCATTTATATTCCTCAATGAAGTCTATACTGGCTTTCGAAATCCCGAAACGCTTTCTCACCGCTAGGGAGAGAAAATCATGAACTGCAGGGTCCGGGTTTTCTGTAATGAAGCGCAGACAGTTGACTTCTGGACTCGCTGGGTCAGAACTGGATCTGGTAGTGGTACAAACTTCAGCTACAGTTCCAATGGCAGGAGGAACCACACGCTGTTCGGCCACTTGTGGGCCACTATTGCCGCTACCCTTTGAAGGATCTCAGTTTGTTGAGGACCCTCAACAGAAGGTTGTGAGGAGGGAACAGATAAATCTTGGACCATCTGTTCCAGTCGAGGGACATCGCGTCCACTGCTTCCGCTAAGGGGTCCTCGTACGGGGCACGTACAGGGGCAACTTCTTGTTGTCTTTCGTCGCAAAGAGGTCTATCTGCAGTTCTGGGACTGATTCAGAATGAAGGAGAATGATCCTGCGTCTAAGGACCATTCTGACTCTATCGGTGTGAACCTGGATAGAGCGTCCGCTGTCACATTGCGGACTCCTTGAAGGTGAACTGCCGACAGGTACCACTTCTTCTTTTCCGCCATCGGAAGACGGCCAACATCACCTGTTGAGAGGTGGTGACCTCGATCCTTGTCGATTCAAGTATCTTACAACTACCTCGCTGTCTATTACCACTTTATGTGGAACGAATGACGCGGGGAGACTTTCTTTAAGGTAAGGAGCACCGCCCTAGCTTCTAGAAAGTTTTATGAGAAAGGTCTTGAATAGCCTGGACCAAGTCCCCTGGACTTTTTTTCCGATGAGAGTGACCTCCCCATCCCTCCTTTGAGGCGTCTGAGTGAATCGTCACCGACGGGGGAGGTGGCTGAAGAAGAACCTGACTTCTTTAGATGTCTGGCTTGGGACCAAGGCCTGAGAAGAGTACTTAGCCGAAGCGGCTGGTCTTCTCAGATCTCTTCACGCGTTTGATGCATAACTTCTCCAAACTCCGATTGCATCCTTTAGCTGTGCTCTTAGCACTGGGTCTGTCACCGAAGCAAACTGGAGAGAGCGCAGTACTCTCTCCTGCTCGTGTCTTGATATCCTTTCGGAATCTTGAAGTCTCTTGACAGAACCCGCTATCTCCTTCCTTTTTCTTCGCTGGGGTGGAGAAACGGTGTGACAAAAGGTCCCAGTGGATCTTAGCCACTGGAACTTTTGAGATGGAGAAAGTCGAGACTTTTTCTGTTGATCTTGAAGCCTAGGTACTCTAGGAACTGGATCACTGACTGGAAGCTTGCAAGCATTCTGTCTCGGATGCTGCCCACACCAACCAGTCGTCCAGGTAGGCTACTACCTGAATTCCCTTTAGGCGAAATTGTTTGAGAGCTACGCTCGCAAGCTTCGTAAAAATCCTTGGGGCTATGTTTAGCCCGAATGGCATGGCTCCGAAGGCGTATAGTCTTCGCTGTAGCCTGAACCCTAGGTAGGGGGAGAGTCGATGGCTAATTGGAATGTGCCAGTAGGCATCTGACAAGTCTATAGAGACGGAATATGCCCTCTTGGGCAGTAAGGTCCTTATGTGTTGCAGTGTTAGCATTTTGAATTTGCAATTCACTATGAACTTGTTAAGTGGCGACAAGTCCAGAATGACTCTGAGCTTTTCCGAGTCTTTCTTGGGAACACAAAACAGCCTCCCTAGAAATTGATGGGCTTCACCCTTTTTCTCCAACCGTTCTTGAACGTACTCCTCCATAACAAGGGTGGAGTGTTGGAAAAACCGAAGGTACGGGGGTGGAGTGCTGTACCAGCTCCCGCCCAATCCATTCTTGAGTAGGCTGTGGGCCCAGGGATCGAAGGTCCACCGATCCCGAAATTTCAGAAGTCTCCCTCCTACCGGTATCACCTCACTTGGACTGCCGTCCGGAGGTCTTGCCTTCCTGACCACGACCACCCCTGAATCCCCTTCCCCTTGAGGGGCGTCTAGACGAGCCTCTGGCTGCTCCTCTAGGCTTTGCTCGGAAGGAAGTAGACTGCCCTTCGAACGCTGGGGTGAATGCCGTGGACTGTGTCGACACGGCCTGGGGTACCCACTGAAAGGTGGTCGGGTTTGTGCCACGATCTGGGGCACTGGGGCAATGGCAATTGCAGTTGCTGTTGCTGTCTAAGAGGCTTGGCTGGCCGAGACGGTAGCCTAGTCCTCATAGTCTTCCTCTTTGGTTGAGGATCCTCATCCGGGGAAGACTTTCTTTTGATAGCCAGGTCCCCACTTCTGGAGAAGGTTTCTATTCTCCAAGGTGGCTTTTATCAAAAACTTCTTTGACCAAGTCGGTAGGGAAAAAGGTCTTTTCCCCCAAATGTTGGAGGAGATTAGTTTCTTTAGCTCGTGCCTCACTGTAGCCGAGGTAAACACGAACTCCCTACAAGCTCTCCTTGCCTTGACGAAGCCATAAAGGTCCTTCGTCACTGTGGCCAGATGAGGCTTGGCCACTACCATGAACAATTCATGGACCTTGGGGTCACTTGCCATCGTCTCGAGAGTAGTCTGAAGAGACATTGAGGCAGTCAGTCTTTCTTTTGTATCGAACTCACTTCGCAAAAGAAAGTCAGACAGCTTAGGGAGGTCCTTGCCGAACTGACGTCCGGCAATATCAGCCTCCAACTTTCCCACTTAGAACGTAAGATGGACGTCCTTCCAATCTTCCATAGGCAGGGCCAGCGACAAGGGTTTACACTCCTCTAGGGAGGGGCAAGACTTGCCGGCCTCGATTGCTTTTAGTACAGCCAGAAACCCTTTCTGTAAAAGGGGGAAGGCTCTAGTAGGCGAGGACACAAAGGAAGGGAGCTTCCTATTCAATGCAGCTACCTTTGAGTTAGAGAAGCCCCTCTCTTTCATCGAAGATGAAAGTAGAGCTTGAGCCTTAGCATGGTCATCACTATGACCTCCTTCGGCTCTGCCTCCTCCTTTGAAGCTGGTTCCTTCCTCAGCCGGACATAACAGTCCGGATATGGTGCCTTGCTGGGCCAGAATTCCACCCTCCAGGGGAACTGAGCCCAGCATATCCGAGATGACGATCTTTCCAGTCGTCATCGACATGTGCTCAGCATACCTCCATGGGTTAGCATCCGAGCACAAAGGAAGGTCTTTCACATTGAGCTTTTCTGGGGCCCATGTGATTCTGCAAGGCACTGCATTCGCAGTTCCATTGCAGCCGCCTTCTCCTGATTCTCCTTCTGCATTTGTTGGATCATTCCAACAATAGAAGAGAGGGCCTGTCCCAGCTCTACTGGGAGACCGGCCGATGTAGAGGGGCTTGAACTTCATCCTGGGCTTCTGCAAGGAGGTCTTCCTCCTGACACCCGTCCACATCAGATATCCTGTCATTTAGCTGGATGTCTTGCATCGCGACCGCGACTTCAGCATCCACCTGGATCTGAACTTAGGGGATCTCCTCTTGAGGCTGGGGAATCACTGCATCAGCTGATGCCTTAGGGAAAAGATACGCCTTCATCTTCTCACTTGGAAGATAAGGGCCAGAAGTGTACTTTTGGAAGCCCCTTACCCAGGTACGAAGCTTCTTCCTAGCTATTTAAATGTCTCATTAATCAGGTTAGTGCACACAGTACATACCTGAGGGTCCCAATACCGGAGATCATCCTTGGAGACAGCGTATGCTGCGTGTCTCCTACAAAACTCATGTCCGCAAGAACACTGCTGACATTGCAGAAAGCACTTCCCCACTTCGGAGTGTCCTTCTGTAAAGAGAAGAAATTTCCATGAGTATCAAGTGAACTATGTATCACTGGATATGCATAGTATAGCATAACAATTCAGAAATTAAAGACACACACTTGTGTTTCCCTCACAACCCATTGCTGCAGCCTTCCAGATAATAAAATCAAAATGGTTTATCTCTACTAGAGTAACCAATGCAAAGTTTCCAGAGGAAACAGGTGGAGCTCACACCTAGGCAATGATTTTAAAATCCGGGATAATAGACAGGGAAGAACTCTGCTTCTTGTCTGAAGGCAACAGCAAAGGGCCGTGCAAGAAAACACAATAGTGTTAGAAGATACAGTGCTGTACCTAAACTTTTACTATAGTTTTCTTCTTACTGTATATGCTATACAGAAGAATACTAGTACAGTATAGGAGGATGTGTGCCGGCCTGCCTTTGCCGGCCGGCACACACCACAATTAGCTTTAAAGTATACTACTTAACAGCTATAGGGCGGCAGCCCTCTGGTTCAAATGCCTGTGCCGGCGGCAGCAGCTGCCGGCCAGCAACAGCCAGTGTTGGCCGGCAATGATTGCCGGCCAGCAACTACACAAGGTAGTACCCAGCTGCCGGCCACACTCTTGGTGGCCGGCAGACAAGGACTGACATAAGCCGGCCGGCAAAGGTACAAGACCGATGCCAGCCGGCAGCAAAAGAACCAGAAGACTACACCTGCCCGGCTGCCGGCCTCATAGGCCGGCAGCCGGGACAGGTACAGCACTAGAAGAAAATAGAATGGATGCCGGGATAAGAGTGTACACAACCCCTCAAGCCCGGCAACCGAAAGAGTGCATATAAGGAAGGGGAGAAACTTAATTCAGGCTTCCTTGACCAATGCCGTCCGGCTCTGCCGGCAGGCATGGATGAGGGACCAAGAGAGGTCCGGGCAGTACTCGAAAACATAAGACCCTTGCCGTCCAGCATCTCTGCCGGCCGGCAATGGGCTTAGTCAATTCCATATCCCAACCTATACTAGGTCCAGAAGTAGAATGACATACAGTACAGTAATACCCCTGCCGGCCAGCTCTGCCGGCCGGCAAGGTACAGTACAGTAATGGCTAGGCCATTACGGAGATAGAGGGGGAAGGGACAAGAGGGTCCTGCCAACCTTGCTTTAGTGACAGATCACCCGCAGCCAAGAACTTTGTCTTAGCCTAAGGGAGATCTAAGGGAAAGGGCCAGCGCAGTAGTATAATACCTGCCAGCTTCCAGAGCACCAAAGCAAGGAAGGCGTTGCTACTCCCAAGGGAAGATTTATCCTCCCCGAGAACAGCAACAGGACTTAGTCTGGTCGATCACACAAGAAGGAATCATAACTACAGAAACCTTCGATAGTGACCTAAGGGAGCTAAGCTCCCTTTGTAAGTGTTAGGTCAGCGAGGGAGACTCTGCCCCAAGCCAAACAACACGGACTCAGACTAAAAACTCTGTTGTTCTGTCCCTCTTTGAACCAGACTCTGCTGGAACAGGAAGGTACAGTAACACCCTAGTATAGTTTTATCGAAAATAAATTCGGAAAAAACCACTTAGGGATAAGCCCAAGGCTTAAACAGAGGGAAAGGGATTGCATACCTTCTCCGAAGAAAAGAAAGCAACCGGGGAGTATAATAAAGTATACTAAGGCTCCATAAGCAATTAGCCTAGGCACCAAGAGAATCGATTACCTAATTCACCGAAACTCTCACGTATACAATCTTGGAAATATTCCACACAGTCTAAAATGTATAAAATATAGCCTTAAGCTTCAATAAAATTTTAATTACACTCGGAAAAACCAAAATCATGCATTAAGTACTAGGACCAAACGACTAGGCTACATGGCCTAGCGTAGGCCAGAATGGCGAATACTTCGCCAAATAATACTAAGCACGAAAGGAAATCCTATGTAAAGCTAAATAGCTAAAATTTATTAAGCAAAACAACCAGGAATGTCACTCTGACTAACTAATTTATACCTAGCGAGTGACAGTGTCCAGGACACCTCTGGTAGGCTACGGCTCTTGTATCAAAGATTAATCCTATTAATCACTCAAAATTTTACCAAGAGCCTACATTTATACATAACAGACACTATACTCAACTTATCCGAGGCCAACGAAGACGAAGAAGCCATGAAAAGCTGAATAAATCCAAGATTTGCGAGAAAAACAGGAAAAAACACCGAGTTGTTAAGCTACGCAAAAAGGAATACAGATGGCGCCAGGATTGGCGCCAGGCACGCATACGAATCGGGGGATAGGGAAGCCTTGGGAGCGGCTCCCCTTTTTCTTTCCCGAATTCGTATCTCGTCAATCTCCCTCCTACGAGACGA
>NC_090729.1:55543624-55548624 GCF_036898095.1 Palaemon carinicauda
AAATTAATTACATTGTTCCTTGCAGAGTTAAAACAGAAGGTTAAAGGATTCTACCTGCTGCTACCACAGATTACTTGAGTTGCTCCACTTGCTTTGCATAGTGCATAAAGAACACCTTGGATGACCACCAGCTGGTGTACGAACAAAGATGTTCAAGGTTCATATAAATAAGGAAATTTAATGGAAGAAGATACTCCTCTCGGACCATGACTAGCGGGTGTACTGTCAGGACACGATTTGCGAATAACACAGGTGAGTTTCGCCCTTAGTAATAGAAAACCTTGAGCCCGAGGTTTCTCCTCTGAACAGCTGTCCTCCCATGAAGTCTGAAGTTCTATGAAGATAGACCTTTAGGCACCCCACTGGACATAGAGATACACATTCCTTCAGAGGGCAGATTCTCTAGGGACCCCACCTGATGGTGGGTAGCATGTTATTGTTAAAAAACTAGGGAGAGAAAATCATGAGATGTAGGTTTCTGGTTTTCTGCAATGAAGCGAAGACAGTCGACTTCTGTACTCGCTGGGACAGGGATGGATCCGGTAGCGGAACAAATTTTAGGCGTAGTTCCAATGCCAGAGGGAACCACACGCTATTTGACCACTTGTGGGCCACTATTGCCGCCTTCCCTTTGAAGGATCTCAGCTTGTCAAGGACCTTCAAAAGAAGGTTGTGCGGAGGGAACAGATAAATACCGGAACATCTGTTCCAGTCTAGGGACATAGCGTCCACGGCCTCTGCTAGGGGATCCTCGTATGGGGACACATAACGAACCATTTTCTTGTGGTCTTTCGTCGCAAAGAGGTCTATTTGCAGCTACGGGACTTGACTCGAGATGAAGGAGAACGATCCTGCGTCAAGGGACCTTTCTGACTCTATTGGTTTAAACCTGGATGTGAACTGCTGACAGGTGGCATTTTTTCCTTTCTGCCAAACGAAAAATGGCCAACATCACTTGGTTGATTTGAGGTGACCTCGACCCTTCGTCGATTCAGGCATCTCATTATCCCCTCGCTGTCTAGAACCAGTCTTATGTGGGTCGATTGGCGAGGAGATACCTTCTTTAAAGTCAGAAGCACTGCCATGGCTTCTAGAAAATTGATGTGAAATGACTTGAAGAGATTGGACCAAGCTCCTTGGACTCTCTTCTGATGAGAGTGACCTCCCCAGCCTTCCTTTGAAGCGTCCGTGTAGATAGTTACTGACGGGGGAGGAGGTTGAAGAGGTATTGATTTCTTCAGTTGCTTGGCAATGGACCACGGCTTGAGAAGCGATCGCAGTCGAGTCGGTAGAGGTCTTATTAGATCTCTTCGCTCGTTTGATGCGTATTTCCTCCAGACTCCTGTTGCTTCCTTTAGCTGTGTTCTTAGCACTGGATCTGTTATTGAGGCAAACTGTAGAGAGCCCAGCACTCTCTCCTGTTCGCGTCTTGATATCCGTTTGGATTTCAGCAGTCTCTTGACAGATCCTGCTATTTCCTTCCTCTTCTTCCCAGGAATGGAAAGTCGATGTGACTCCCAATTCCAATGGATTCCCAACCACTGAAATTTTTGAGCTGGAGAAAGTCAAAACTTTTTGATATTGATCTTGAATCCCAGATGTTCTAGGAACTGGTTCACTTTCTTAGAAGCTTGCATGCATTCTGTCCTGGATGCTGCCCACACCAGCCAGTCGTCCAAGTAGGCTACTACTTGGACCCCCTTTAGGCGTAATTGACTGACGGCTGCGTTTGAGAGCTTCGTGAAAATCCTTGGGGCTATGTTTAGCCCGAAAGGCATGGCTCTGAAGGCGTAAAGTTTCCTATGTAACTTGAAGCCTAGGTAGGAGGAGAGATGGCGATTAATTGGAACATGCCAATAAGCGTCAGACAAGTCTATAGAGACAGTATATGCCCTCTTGGGCAGTAGGGTCCTTATTTGTTGAAGTGTGAGCATTCTGAAGTTATAGTTCATTATGAACTTGTTGAGTGGCGACAAGTCAAGAATGACTCTGAGTTTTTCTGAGTCCTTCTTTGGAACACAAAACAGCCTCCCTTGAAATTTGATGGACTTAACTTTCCATATCACTCTTTTGTCTAACAGCTTTCGGAGGTATTCTTCCAGAACAGGGGTTGAGTGTTGGGAGAATTGAGGAAATTGAGGTGGAGGGCTGCTCCAACTCCAACCTAGTCCATTCTTTATTAGGCTGTGGGCCCAGGGATCGAAGGTCCAGCGATTCCTAAATAGCTCTAGCCTTCCTCCTACTGGAAGCATCTCACTTCTGCTGTTGTGGACCTGAGGCCTTGCCTCCTTGACTGCGTCCTCCCCTGGATCCCCTTCCTCTTGAAGGGTGTCTAGAAGAACCTCTGGCTGTTCCTCTAGCCCTCGAATGAAAGGAAGAAGTCTGCCTTTCGAAGGCTGGGTTAAAAACTCACTTGTTGAGGTACCAGTTGGTATGTGGTTGGAGGTTGTACCATTATCTGAGGCACCGCGGTCACAGGAAGTTGTTGCTGTTGTTGCTGTTGTTGCTGCTGTCGGTAAGGTATAGCCGGCCGAAAAAATGGCCTAGGCCTTTTTGTCTTCCTCTTGGGTTTAGGACCCTTATCCTGAGAAGACTTCCTTTTAAGATCTAAGCCCCACTTTTTGAGAAGGTTCCTATTCTCTGTGGTGGCCTTGTCTACTACCTCTTTAACCACATCATTGGGAAAGAGGTCTTTTCCCCAGATAAAAGAGGATATCAGTTTCCTCGGTCCGTGCCTCATCGCAGCCGAGGCGAACACGAACTCTCTACAGGCTCTTCTTGCTTTAATAAAGCTATAGATATCCTTCGTAACTGTGGCCAGATGAGTTTTGGCCACTACTATGAACATGTCCTGGATCTTGGGGTCACTTGCCATTGTTTCTAATGTCGTTTGCAACGATATCGATGCCGCAAGTCTTTCCTTCGTCTCTTGCTCCCTGCGCAAGAGAACCTCCGACAGCTTAGGGAATTCCTCACCGAACTGTCGTTCAGCAATATCAGCTTCCAGCTTCCCGACTGAGGAGGTAAGGTGTACGTCCTTCCAGTCTTCTTGGTCCAAGGGCAAGGTCAGAGATAAAAGCTTGCACTCCTCCAAGGAGGGGCATGGTTTTCCTGCCTCCACCACCTTTAAGGCTGCCTTATATCCCTTTTCCATGAAGGGAAAGGCTCTGATAGGACATGCCAAAAAAGAGGGAAGCTTCTTACTCAAGGCTGGCACCTTTGAGTTCGTGAAGCCCCTCTCTTTCATCGAGCTCGATAGTAACGCCTGAGCTTTACTATGGTCCAAAACTATGACCTCCTTCGGCTCAGTCTCCTCCTTTGAGGCGGGCTCCTTCCTAAGGAGGACATAACAGTCCGGGTAGGAATCCGTATTGGGCCAAAATTCCACCTCTTCCAGGGGAATTGCTCCAGACTTTTCAGATATGACGATCTTCCCGATTGTCATTGGCATATGTTCGACATACCTCCAAGGATTGGTATCCGAACACAAAGGAAGATCCTTCACGTTGAGTTGCTTCTTGGGCCCACGTGATGCTGCAAGTCTACATATCTCCAGTTTCATTGCAGCCTCCTTCTCATCATTCTTCTTCTGAATTTGTTGGATCATCTCAACAATAGAAGAAAGAGTCCTTCCCAGGTCATCGGGGATAGCAGACGATGTAGAGGGAACAGGTTCTGGGTCCGGAACCTATGTAACCGACACTTCATCGATTTCTTCCTCTTCTACTTGAGGAGTATGGCGCAGCTCCTCCTCTTGACCTTCTCCTAGAAGGTCCTTCTCTCTAGAATCCGACACCTCCGACATCCTATTGTCCAATTGGATGTCTTGAAGGGCGGCCGAGACTTCAGGATCCACCGGATTCTGGGTAGTTGGTATCTCCACCTGAGGCTGGGGGATGATTTCATCAGCCGATGCTATAGGGAAAAGGTAGGCCCTCATCTTCTCATCTGAAAACCCCTCACCCAGGATCGCAACTTTTCCTTGGCAGCATCCCTTGACTCTGTCGACTTGGGGTCGTCAAAAGCCTCAGTAATCAGGTTAGAACATACTGTACAAACCTGAGGGTCCCAATACCGGAGATCACCTCTGGAGGCTGCGCATGCTACGTGCCTCCTACAATATTGATGTTCACAGAAGTACTTACTGCTGACATTACAGAACACAATCCCGCACTTCGGATGGTCCTCCTGTAAAGAGAAGAAAAATCCATGAGTATCAAGTGAAGGCTTTTCACTTAAATTGAAACATTTATCTTGTATAGAAAAGCTATAAAAGAAAGAAGGAAAGACACATACTTGTATTTCCTGTCCAGTCAATTGCTGTAACCTCCCAAAATATTAAAACTGGGGTTAATTCTATACTAGAATACCTTATGTTATTTCCTAAACGGGAATTGAATGTGTAGTTTTAATATACGGGATTGAAAGAATACAGAAAGAACTCACTTTCTATATAAAGAATGGTCTCAACAAAAGGCTGTACAAGATAACATTAAGTATGATGAAGAACTTTAGTGTTATCACAAACTCTGTACAGCAGTTTCTACTAATGCAGTATGTACTACACTACGAATATAGCAACTACTGTACATCGCATGCTATAGTGCCGGCCGGCAACTACCCCTTTATAGATCAAAGATAGACTATCTTTAACTAATAGGCGGCAGCCCTCTGATTCACGACTGTGTGCTGGCCGGCAATCGTTGCCAGCCGACGGCTGAAAATACTAAAACCCGGCTGCCGGCCGCTAATCGTAGCGGCCAGCGGATTTGGGCTGTGATTCCACTGCCGGCCGGCAAAGGTAATAAACCATGCCCGCCGACAGTAGCCAAGAACCAGAGAACCTCTACCTGGATGTAAGGTTATAAGGCGGCTTGCCATGCGAGCTTCCATCCAGAAAGAGTGAACTTATGGAAGGGGAGAATGTAGCATTCAGGCTTCCAAAGAATCCACAGCCTACCGGGCTCTACCGGCAGACATGGAAGAGAGACCAAGAGACG
>NC_090729.1:55553624-55558624 GCF_036898095.1 Palaemon carinicauda
CGAATTTCAGCAAGTAAAGATAAGCACTCCCGAATTTGAGCAAGTAAAGATAAGCACTCCCGAATTTGAGCAAGTATAGAAAACCACTTCCGAATTTGAGCAAGAAAATATAAGCACTCCCGAATTTGAGCAAGTAAAGAAAACCACTCCCGAATTTGACCAAGTAAAGATAAGCACTCCAGAATTTGAGCAAGTAAAGAAAACCATTCCCGAATTTGAGCAAGTAAAGATAAGCACTCCCGCATTTGAGCACGTAAAGAAAACCTCTCCCGAATTTGAGCAAGTAAAGAAAACCACTTCCGAATTTGAGCAAGTAAAGATAAGCACTCCCGAATTTAAGCAAGTAAAGAAAACCACTCCCGAATTTGAGCAATTAAAGATAAGCACTCCCGAATTTGAGCAAGTAAAGAAAACCACTCCCGAATTTGAGCAAATAAAGATAAGCACTCCCGAATATGAGCAAGTAAAGAAAACCACTCCTGAATTTGAGCAAGTAAAGATAAGCACTCCCGAATTTGAGCAAGTAAAGAAAACCACTTGCAAATTTGAGCAAGTAAAGAAAACCACTTGAAAATTTGAGCAAGTAAAGATAAGCACTCCCGAATTTGAGCAAGTAAAGAAAACCACTCCCGAATTTGAGCAAGTAAGGATAAGCACTCCCGAATTTGAGCAAGTAAAGAAAACCACTCCCGAATTTGAGCAAGTAAAGAAAACCACTTCTGAATTTGAGCAAGTAAAGATAAGCACTCCCGAATTTTAGCAAGTAAAGAAAACCACTCCCGAATTTGAGCAAGTAAAGATAAGCACTCCCGAATTTAAGCAAGTAAAGAAAACCACTCCCGAATTTGAGCAAGTAAAGATAAGCACTCCCGAATTTGATGAAGTAAAGAAAACCACTCCCGAATTTGAGCAAGTAAAGATAAGCACTCCCGAATTTGAGTAAGTAAAGAAAACCACTCCTGAATTTGAGCAAGTAAAGATAAGCACTCCCGAATTTCAGCAAGTAAAGAAAACCACTTCCGAATTTGAGCAAGTAAAGATAAGCACTCCCGAATTTCAGCAAGTAAAGAAAACCACTCGTGAATTTGAGCAAGTGAAGATAAACACTCCCTGTTCCTGCGGGGGTGCTTAGCTTCACTCGATCTTATATATATATATATATATATATATATATATATATATATATATATATATATATATATATATATATATATATATATATATATATATATATATATATATATATATATACACACATACACACACACATATATATATATATATATATATATATATATATATATATATATATATATATATATATATATATATATATATATATATATATATATATACACTCCCTGTTCCTGCGGGGGTGCTTAGCTTCACTCGATCTTATATATATATATATATATATATATATATATATATATATATATATATATATATATATATATATATATATATATATACACACATACATATATATATATATATATATATATATATATATATATATATATATATATATATATATATATATATATATATATATATATATATACACACATACATATATATATATATATATATATATATATATATATATATATATATATATATATATATATATATATATATATGTGTGTGTGTGTGTGTGTGTCGGTGACTGAGTGTGTTTTTGTATGTATGTGTGTTTGTATATGTAGAATGGCAGAAAAAATTAAATTTAAGTCTCTCATCAACAAATAAACAAATAATAGACAGTTACCCGACGTATTAAGATATGGACCTCTTTATTTTCCAAACAAGGGCTTGTGACGGCGCCGAGTAAGGTTGTGAACTCAAAGGCAGGTTGGAAACTACTGAGTTATATTATTGTAGAACTCTCTCCTTATATACAAAATCTCAAGGCAACAGGACATAACAAGTTCACAAGACAGACAATATTACAGAGGAAAGACCAGACATGAATTTTCATGTTCGTTTTAGTGCGAGGGAAGACCGAAGATACAAGCATAATATATACAAAAGGAATTATGTACAATTGTGTGAAACACGGTTGGTACATGGCTCCCCCCCTAAAAATGAAATACTGTACATGTTAAATAGAGCGCCCTGATCTAGAGAGGCGAACTGTAGGCGGGTCATCTGGCAGAAGATAAGCAGGTTTTAGACGATCAATGGAGACCCAGTCTTCTTTGCCCCGAATGTTTAGGAGGAATGCTTTCGGACTGCGTCGGATCACAAGGAAAGGGCCCGTGTAAGTTGGCGTTAGTAGTGGCTTGCTGGTGTCGTTGCGCAGGAAGACGTGCGTTGCAGAGTGCAAGTCCGTTGGTAGGTGATGCTTCGCTGGGGGCTTATGAGTCTTGCGGAACGGAGTAAATTTTCCCACGACGTGACGTATGCGCTGGAGATCGTCGGAGGAGGTTCTAGAGGGAAAAAATTCGGCAGGGACGACCAACGGGTCGCCATACACCATTTCAGCTGCCGAGATGTCGAGGGCATCTTTAGGAGTGGTCCTTAGTCCCAGGAGGACCCAGGGAAGCTGAGTAAACCAGTTGCAATCCTTGCAGCGGGACATCAAAGCTGCTTTGAGGGTGCGATGAAAACGTTCAACCATTCCATTGGCAGCTGGGTTGTAGGCCGTTGTCTGATGTAGGGTGATGCCCAGGAGATTTGCTAATGACGTCCACAATTGAGAGGTGAAAGTGGTTCCCCTGTCAGAAGTAATATGCTCAGGGATACCGAATCTTGAAATCCATCCAGAGAGTAATGCAGATGTATATGAGGCGGACGTTGCAGTTTCCATGGGAATGGCTTCAGGCCAACGAGTGGAGCGGTCGATGACGGTAAACAGGTAACGATGTCCTTGTGATGTGGGTAGGGGGCCTACAACGTCGACGTGAATGTGTGCGAAACGACGCTGAGGTTGAGGAAAGGTGCCCACTCCTGAATCCGTGTGTCGATGTACTTTGGAAGTTTGGCAAGAAGTACAGGCTCGGACCCAATCCTTAGCATCCTTAGAAATGCCGTGCCAAATGAATTTTGCCTACAGCAGCAGTGCAGTAGAACGGCACGAGGGATGTGAAAGGACGTGAATGAAATCAAACACCTGTCGCCGCATGGGAGCAGGAATCCAAGGTCGCGGTCTACCAGTACTGCGGTCACAGAGGAGGGTGGTGTTGAAGTCTTCAAGGGGAAAGTCTTCCCAACGGAGGGACGTGCAGGATGTCCTACAAGCTTGATACTCTGGATCCTGTCGTTGGGCTTCAGCCAGGGCGTTGTAATCCAATCCCAGTTGAACGGCAGCCAACGTGTTTCTTGACAGGGCATCGGCAACGGGATTCATTTTCCCAGGGACGTATTGGAGGGTGCAATTGTATTCAGCCACGGCGGAGAGATGTCGGCGTTGACGGGCGGACCAGGCGTCAGACTGTCGAGTGAAGGCGTGCACCAGATGCATGTGGTCTGTGCGAAGGACGAAGGGCGAACCTTCTATGAAATGGCGAAAGTGACGGACAGCCAAGTGCACCGCCAGCAATTCTCGATTGAAGGTAGAATAACCCGATTCCGCCTTGGACAGTTTTCTGCTGAAGAAGGCCAATGGGTGGGGCGAGCCTTTGACCACCTGCTCGAGTACTGCGCCAATAGCGACGTCGCTGGCATCGGTGGAGAGAAGGAGAGGGGCGTGTGGGATAGGAAAAGTGAGAGCCGCAGCAGTTGATAGGGCCTTCTTTGCATTGCAGAAGGCTGCTTCTTGAAGGGGACCCCACTTCAGGTCCTTCGGCTTGCCCTTAAGGGAGGCGTAGAGGGGAGCAAGAGTGGCGGCAATGGCTGGCAGAAAACGGTGATGATAGTAGATCATGCTCAAGAATTCCTGCAGAGCTTTGACGGTCGAGGGCACGGGGAAGTTCTGAACGGCTGCTACCTTCTCAGGGAGGGGGTGGACATCTTCAGGAGTGATGCGGTGCCCTAAGAACAATACTTCGTTGGCGCCAAAGGTACACTTGTCGTACCGGACTACAAGGCCGTTTTGTTGCAGGCGGTCGAGCACGATGCGCAGGTGACGGAGGTGTTCCTCTTTTGAGGAGGAGAACACAAGTATGTCGTCCACATAACATACATAGAAAGGGAGGTCCCCTAAGATGCCATCCATGAGACGTTGAAACGTTACCCCAGCATTACGAAGGCCAAAACAGGAATAATGGAAGGTGTATGTACCAAACGGAGTGGTGATGGCGGTCTTGGGGATGTCTTCTGGGTTCATAGGCACCTGATAATAACCCTTCAGGAGGTCGAGCCTAGAGAAGACCTTCGCTTTGTGCAGGTAGGAGGTCACGTCGGCAATGTTTGGGAGGGGGTAGTGATCCGGTTCTGTTTGCATGTTCAGGCGCCTGTAATCCCCGCACGGACGGAGGGAGCCGTCTTTCTTCAGAACGATGTGTAAGGGCGACGACCATGGGCTGGAGGTCTTTTGGCAAAGGCCCATTTTCTCCATTTCGGTGAACGTCTGTTTGGCGGCTGCCAATCGTTCTGGTGCCAGACGTCTGAATTTTGCGAAGACTGGGGGTCCCCTCGTCTTGATATGGTGATAAATACCGTGCTTGGCAGGAACCGTGGGCATTTGGCGAAGTTCTGGACGGAAAACTTCCGGGTACGACGCGAGGAGGTGGGCGTAGGCATCCGTGGGTGCGCTGATGTGGAGAGCGAGGTTAGAGGGGGCGGGTTGAAAAGGTGTCGACAAGTACGAGTCTACGTTGACCAATTGTCAGTGGGCAACATCGACCAGAAGGTGGAAATGAGAGAAGAAATCCGCACCGAGGATTGGCATTGTGACGTCAGCAACGAGAAACTTCCAATTGAATTTACCGTTTCAGAACGATAATGTGAGGTTCTCGTAACCGTAGGTGGGTATCGCAGATCCGTTGGCAGCTACCAAGCGGACGTCGGCAGATGTAGACAGACTACGTTGTGCCTTGAAGAGTTTCCTTGGCAAA